>NC_136789.1:53210647-53323147 GCF_951216825.1 Electrona antarctica | reverse complement strand
AACGGGTCTCATGGTCGCAGCAAACGTATATTTCCTGTAGGCGGAGACGACATATCTGCGGTGTAAACTCGCAGGTCTTCTACTACATTGATTGATTGATTGATTGATTGATTGAAATATTTATTAACAGTTTGCAGAATTACAGTACATTTCAAGCACAAACTCAATACAAATACTGTTAACTGTGAGTGAACGACCCAATTAAGCATTACACTTGTTTACAAGAGGGTCCACCTTGTTCAATTCATCAAAACATTTAAAGACGTACAAATAGACACTTCTATATACCGGTAGTCAAGAACAGAACAGGAATTCATCATAAAGGAGGTAAAAAGGGAAAAGAAACATATACAGTGAGGGGAAAAAAAGGTGGGCGGTGGGGGGGGGATTCAGATTTTACGGGGGCCAGTTTCGAATTGCAGCCGTCCGTAGGTGCCCCTTGAGAGCGGTTTTGAAGGAGTCAAGGGATTCGCATGTCTTAATGACTGTTGGTAGGACGTTCCACATTTTGGTGGCATAGGAGCAAAAATAATTTAGCCCCTTGTTTGTGCCGAATCTGGGTTGTACATGGTTCGTTCGTTGTCCATTACATTGAATGGTAGAGTGACTGATGTTAGTCTGCTCAAACGTTGCTCTTTTATACCTGCTTTTTACTAACACTAACTTTATAAAGATGCCCAGAACATCGGGATGAACCTGTGTAGTTTACGGCTGCTCCAACAGTAGAGATGAACCTGTGTAGTTTATGGCTGCTCCAACAGTAGTGGCCAACATTCAACTTTGGAGAAAAAACGGAATGTCAAAAAATACACAGCGGTGGCTGAGACCAGAGCCATAGAGTAATGGTTGAAACGAAGCAGTGAAAGGTCCTGAAAGATACATAACGTCAGTCTTAACCAATGCT
Source organism: Electrona antarctica (assembly GCF_951216825.1). NCBI lineage: Eukaryota > Metazoa > Chordata > Actinopteri > Myctophiformes > Myctophidae > Electrona > Electrona antarctica. Next base: position 53,322,243 of record NC_136789.1, on the reverse strand, counting down.
CAATCTTTCTGTTGTATGAACACAAGGCTGCTGTACTTTTATACCTCATACTTTAATTAGTATGAGGTATATCAAAAAGCTCTGTTCTCCCAGCAGACTCGGTGGCTAGGCTAACTAGTTTCTTGGGACATTTGTGGTTGTAGTGGCTACATTATGTAATTAAAAAATGATTTGAGCGAATATCTTAGTTTTAAGGGTAACTGTTGTATAATTGCGATATTACACTTGAGGGTGTTCGTTATCATCATTAATGCACTTCTGCTCTGCATTTCGCATCGCAGGCGTGTATTAATGACGATAAAGAACACCATCTCGTGTAATGTTGCTTAATTGACTGCCTTGTCTGGCATGAGCAGGATTCTGCCCGAAAGGGGACTTTCATGGAGATTTACTGTAAAGAAGTGACAATGCTACTCCCCATTTGATAACATTTAAAGACACGCAGGCTCCCTCCACCCCATTCCCTCTCCTTTAGTCTCCTCCAAAATCTCCTTACACGCTCAGTTCATTTAAAGGTGGTGTAAGTGGTATATTTTATATTATCCCATTTAGGCCTGACGTCGAAATTTAAAATGTCTGGTTGTCATGGTTCTTTAAAATGTCTTTTTTTCAGTGGTTCTCAATATTTCATGTCAAGGACCCCAAAAATTATATGTAATTGGCGCCGGCCCCCATCTGAAAACATGTTGTTCCAGGGACCCCCCAGAAACAAAGATTTGAGTTAATATACAGTATATTCAAAGATTTGTGCCACATTTTCACGATTTTTCAAAAATAGCAGATCTACAAGCTCGTAGCGCGGCACTCGGTGCCACGCTACGAGCTTGTAGATCTGCTATTTTTCAATAGCTAAAGTATAACATAATGCTTAAAACACCAAAAGGGGTTAAAGGTGGTGTAAGTGGTATATTTTATATTATTTTAAAAAGGATTTTGTTGAAAACAAAAAGTTCATTTAAAAAGGTTTAAAGCTTTTTTAAATCCTCAAGGGTTCCTCGGGGGTTCTAAGTGGACAAGTCTGTAGCCTATAGCAATGATTGCTCTCAGAATACAGAGCCATTTAATACATTCTGAAAAGAAACGAAAAAAAAAACATTACGTCCAAAACTGTTACTTTTCAGGACTCAGATTCAAAAGCTTTACAAGCTCGAAACCTGTCGATTCGCACCGACTTTTGGAGCTTGTAGAGAAGCGTCGGTTTGGCAGCGGGTTTGTTGTTGGAAAAAGACATCAAGCCATATGGCTATTTTTAGCACCACGGTCTGTCTGTGTCGCCTCTCGGGTGCATTCAGCAACTTCATTTTCACACCTTCCAACCGACTGATCTCCAGCGATCTGCCAAGCCTGTAGTATATAGTCTGTTTAGTGGAGAGCTACCTTTGCAGTCTGTCGTATTCTGTTTGGTGGAGATACCTTTACAGTCTGCAGGGGCGCAGTTGTGAAGGTACGACTTTGAACTGAGCAGCAAGCTGCAGCTTGTGAAAACAAGCCCTGCGTAGCGCTAGTAACGCCCCTGACCTCTCGTAATCTGTTTGTACATGCTCAGAGCTATTCTGAGGCATGGGGTGCCCGCTCTCACCACCACCATGGGCCCTTTAGACTATCGTAGAACATGTCAGAATCGATAAATACATCTACGAGAGTCTAAATCGTATTGCCCATTTGCATACCGCGGCCATGTTTCCATCAGAGTTTGGAAGCACTCGTTTTCAGTACAGCAATGTCCTGCTGCCTCCTGCATTATGTGATAATTCAAAACGGGTGGCAGTTGAGTGATATCTAACGAGCACTTCCAAACTCCAGCACTTAGAAAAAAGAATCACCTGCAAGGACACAAAGTAGCTCATAACATGTCTACAGTGGATTTTTATGAAACGAACACTTTGAGGGATAGAAAGATAATAATTCAAGCTTTCCGTACAGCTGCAATGTTGGTGAGTTTGACGTTGTTTAATACAATCAGATAGGACTTTTCTGTTTGGATGAATGGGCTGCCAATGGGAAGTTGCACCTAGGTAGCACCTTGCCAGTAACTTATAATATGGTATGATGGCCGCGGTCTGCATATGGAGAATAGGCTACCTTTACGCCAGGGGTTCTCAACGTTTTTGGCCGGGGACCCCCGGAAATGCTTTGGCAATGTCTCGGGACCCCCGCCCCGCCCCCTCCCGACCCCCAATATAAATTGACTGCTACAATAACCTTAAACCATTTTGGGCGGGAACCCCTTTTGGTGTTTTAAGCATTGTTATAATTTAGCTATTGAAAAATAGCAGATCTACAAGCTCATAGCGCGCCACCGAGTGGCGCGCTACGAGCTTGTAGGTCTGCTATTTTTGAAAAATCGTGAAAAAAAAAATATATTTTTTTCTTTTTTTTGAAAATAATTTGGGGACCCCCTAAAATAATTTGGCGACCCCCCGAGGGGTCGCGACCCACGGGTTGAGAACCCCTGCTTTACGCTATACCTTTTACCGCCAGGATTTCACTGACCTTGATGGCGGCCCTGGAGATGTCGGGCACTCCGTCGCCGTACTTGCCCGTTATCAGCCCACATGCCAAGGGAGACCAGGTCATGGCTCCAACACCTGAGACACACACATTCCGAGGGAAAACACTTGTTTTATTTGAGGGAAACGTGCAGTATACAGTTGGGTGCCACCGATATTGTCCCTTATCATTTGACCCATTTAGGCCTGACCTCAAAATTTAAAAAAATCCTTCTAAATCCTCCAGTTTTCTGAAATAAATATTTTCACGATTTTTCAAAAATAGCAGACCTACAAGCTCGTAGCGCGCCACTCGGTGGCGCGCTATGAGCTTGTAGATCTGCTATTTTTCAATAGCTAAATTATAACATAATGTTTAAAACACCAAAAGGGGTTCCCGCCCAAAATGGGTTAACTGTCCTTTTGCGCAGATCACGCAAACCTCAGCAAAAAGAAAAGGACAATATCGATGGCCTCCAACTGTACAGTGCATTGATTCTTGTAGTTTATGGTTTTGAACATGTGGTATCTGGTTTTTTACCATTGTACACTACACCAAACTCGAGAGCAGGAGAGAATTGTGAGACACGGCACGACGGCAGATGAGATGTTCCGACGTTTATTTCAAAGTACAGCAACAAGCACACAGCATAGGCTCATGGCCGGCTAGCCTGGCTAATAAACCAGACTAATATCACACAACACTGTCGCGGTATATCAGTCTGGGCTGGCTCCACTTGGATTTCATTTCGCGGGGAACATTTTCTCTTTGACGCAATTGGTCAGAGCTACTGTCAGTCAAAGGTCTCAAGCATTGAACGTCACTGTACCAAAGCCCGCCTATATTGCATACCGTGTCCCGATTGGTCCGACCTGTTCTCTGCTGTAGGAAAGAGGCGTGCTACTGAGCCTCGCCAGACCGTAATCCGCTGGTAGGCAACTTTTTTTTGCCAACGGCTGATTCGGTCTGGTTTATTAACCAGGCTACATGGCCGGCCAGAGAGGCCGACGTCTCCACACACACAAGGCTTTACGCCCCGACTGAACAACCTTCATTCAATCCCAACTGGTTATAAAGAATCAGAATAAACATTTTGCTCCAGACAGTGGCCTGCCACGCACGTATCCCCCCTGGTGGAGACCTGCACTATAGCACTTTGATCCATGTTTATCTCTCTAGCATGTTAACTGTCTCAGTGCCACAGGACGCCTTTGGACGCCTGCCCCTGGTGGCCGCGAGTGCCATTGGCGCCTTTGGACGCCTTTTTGAAGAAAAACAAATATATATTTTTGGAAATATTATTTATTTTATTTTTTGTATCCATATTTAGAAAATTGCTCTAATCTGCATGTCAGGTGATGACATGCCCATTACATGCACAATATAATTTCATTTTCTTTCTTTTATTTATAATGGGCTTCGGTGGCAACGAGGGCCAAAACTGGTGTTCACCAGGTGGCACTTAATGTCCTTAGGTGTGACTCAGGATCTGAACTCAAGACAAAAGGTACAGACTACAGTATAAACGAGCCATATCACCCCAGGGGTCCCGGCCAAGAGCTTGAAGTGAAACAAGGTCTTAAGGCTCATACATGGTCTGGATTTTCGGTGGTTAGGTGACCACCGAACTACAACATGACGCCACGAGCCGCGGTGAAGAGCAAACCACCGCCTGCACCGCTCCAGCCCTTCTCTCTGTTTTTACTCACCACCGCTCAACGTTATTTCAGCTCCGGTGGTCAGATCACCACCGGAGCGGTGGTCACCTCACCACCGAAAATCCAGACTATGAATAGGGCTTCAGGCGGACGCCCCCAGATGACAACATGCAGGATGAGCACACATTACTTATGAAATATGTAGAATTATGGAATCCCATGATATCACAAACACTTAATTGCACTTTAACCCATTTTGACCTGAGATCAGATTCTAAAAATGTCTTCTACATCCTGACAGTTTTCTGAAAAAGCTATGTTTCTATGTCAGTCGTTCTTTGATTTTTCAAAAATAGCAGACCTACAAGCTCGTAGCGCGCCACCGAGTGGCGCGCTACGAGCTTGTAGGTCTGCTATTTTTCAATGGCTAAAGCATAACATAATGCTGACACCAAAATGGGTTAATGCAGAGAACACCAGGTTCAAATCCTCTGGGGTATAAGAGGTCAGTTACATATTGCAGGCCTATAAGCCTACAGTGTATACTTTGAGACCCGGGACCCCAGGGGTCTATACTTAGGTATCCCCCCCCCCCCTCCCAGTGACTCTCTACCATTTCAAGGACCCCCACCATAGAGTATATAAAAGGATAGAGACTGAACTGGCGCGAAGCTCCGCCCCCCCAGCTATTCATGTCAGTGGAAGTTGCTCAGTGGCGTTTTGAAGCACCCGGAAGACTGCCGGAAGTACCGTCTCAGAACGTCTACTTCCGCATTTGACCACCAAATTTTGGTGGTCAAATGCGGAAGTGCAACCGAGCGCTCAATGTTAAAGCCCAGCTGCACGGGGTTTCCCGGTCATGAATCCACGGGTCCGCCTGTAGTCCCTCCTCCTACCACTAGGGCCCAGAGCTTCAACGTTGAATAGCCTCACTGGCCCCTTGACCCCCACCCAGTTTGATAGGCACTAGGCCACAGATACATTTTTAATAAAGGGATATTTCACTTTCCCCCAAAAATGTGGGCGATTGTCTACTCAGGCTTAATATGTGAACACCCCGGACAGTTTTGAAGTTACTCGATTCAGTATTTTGATACCCGCCCCCTTCCTGTACAAACACAATTGTAACCTCAAACTCCATCAAGCAACTTAATTATTATTATTTTTAGCCCGTAGATGATGAAATGATGTTTTGAAAGTGATATATCCCTATCAATCTCTAGAACTACAATCTACACTGTTATAATTAAAAAAAATAATCACACTTGTGGGGTGCTCTTATCATCGTACATCCTCATGATGATACATCACATTCCGTGCTCAGCCAATCGAGTCATTTCCGCTTTAACTCTGAGAGTGTACAAATGGACCCGCAAGAATCCCCCCCCCCCCCCTCCCGTCCACACCCCTGAGGGTCCTTGGACCCAAGTTTGAGAACCAATAATGCTCAACCCATTTAGACCTGAGGTCGATTCTAAAAAATGGCTTCTAAATCCTAACAAGTCATCAGTGATGCTCAATATTTCATGTCAAGGACCCCCAGAATTATATGTATTTGGCCGCCGACCACCATCTGAAAATATGTAGTTCCAGGGACCCCCTCAAAAAAATTTAGTGAAAAACTTTCGCTCTGAAAGAATATAATATATTCAATGATTTGAGGCACATTTTCACACTTTTTTCAAAAATAGCAGACCTACAAGCTCATAGTGCGGCACTCGGTGCCGCGCTATGAGCTTGTAGATCTGCTATTTTTCAATAGCTAAAGTATAACATAATGCTTAAAACACCAAAAGGGGTTCCCGTCCCCAAAATGGGTTAAATGAACATGTGGAAAACGAGACCTACAGTTGGAGGCCATCAATATTGTCCTTTTCTTTTTGCTGAGGTTTGCGTGATCTGCGCAAAAGGACAGTTAACCCATTTTGGGCGGGAACCCCTTTTGGTGTTTTAAACATTGTTATAATTTAGCTATTAAAAAATAGCAGATCTACAAGCTCATAGCGCGCCACCGAGTGGCGCGCTACGAGCTTGTAGGTCTGCTATTTTTGCAAAAATCGTGAAAATATTTAGTTCAGAAAACTGGAGGATTTAGAAGGATTTTTTAAAAGTTTGAGGTCAGGCCTAAATGGGTCAAATGATGAGGGGCAATATCGGTGGCACCCAACTGTACTTTATATCTCTACACAACATGATCCAACAAGCTCGTCATCTCCCTCTTTTTAATTAAATCACATCTTTAATTCCCGTCACCACCGATACCCCGGCCCTCCCACCCGCCCCCAAAGCCCCAAATAAAAATTTGATTTGGATTAAGCAATGGCGTGAAATTAGCCCTTATTTGTCATGCTAAATATACACAGTTGATGAGGTTTCACTTGAGCGTGGATGAGTCCTGCGGCCCAGTTGGTCACATGGTTCTATATAAAGCAGCAGACGGCCAGCAGGGATTCTCATTTTTCTGTTTTCATTATTTTCCCCTTATTTCTTTACACCGTGGCTCCAAAGGGACAAGTCGTACGGAACAGTTTGTCTGTATGTTTAATGTAGCATACTCTGTGTGTGTGCGTGTGCGTGCGTGCGTGCATGCGTGCGTGCGTGCGTGCGCGCATTCTGTCCATAATTCCATGCTGTAATGATGTGGTACCTTAGGAGAGATAACAAATATCTAAATAACAATTCTTATATACATGCTCTAATTGTAAAAGTCTTCTTTTAAATCAAGTCATGCAGATGTTTAACAAAAATCACACCCGTGTGAAGTGAGCGGCGCTCTTATCACACGTCATCATACATCATCTCATTCCGGCCAATCACAATTTCCTCACCTTCGTCTTCAATGTTTGTGTTTACATAAACACTCAAAGCTGGACATAGGAGGGGCTGGCGCCCCTCAATAATTTAACTCTTGAGAGCGTAAAGGGTTTATTTTATGTCAGGGTAGTTGCAGGTCAGTCTATGACATCAGTCATCTACGACACACCAACTTGGCCTACATGTGACATAATGTCTACGTCACATGTAGGCCCGCTAACCTATATAAGTGCTGACCCACACAGTAGGACTGCATGCCTTCAAGTCATTAATTCAAGGTGTTTGGGACTGCATTCTTTTACGGGTATAAACCTATAAGTCATTGTGTCAAATGTTTTGTTGGACGGTGCACCTAAAAGGGCTTTCAAAGACGCAGTATGATGCTACTGTAGCAGTGGACCACAAACTGTACTGCTTTAGAGGATACTTTATCGAGTCCGAGCGTCGGACTGAAGTGAATGTCTTCAACACAGTGTCTTTGTGCTGGACCAAGCTGCCCCCAGAGACCCCCGGAAGAGTACAACGTCCCCTTGAGGTTCGCCCCATGCTCGCCGGCCGCACAGCTGTGCTGATCGACCCTTACATCTACATCTGGGGGGGAAGGACTGACACAGGGGACTACAGCACTGTGCTTTATGCATTTGATGTCGACGAGCACAGAATGCTCACACGCAAGATATCTGGGACTGCTCCAAGGGGGAGGCAAGGCCACTCAGCCTGTGTCTCTGGGAAGGTCATGTTTATCTATGGAGGATGGATCCATCTGACTGGATGCACTGATGGCATGTACAAGTTGGACACCAACACAATGGTCTGGTCCTTAATTCATACCAGAGGCACTAGACCACCTGCTTCAAAAGGTCAATCTGCCACCATCATCGGGACAAAGATGTTTGTATTTGGGGGCTACAAGGATCAGTACGACAACCTCATTGTGTTTGACACAGAGGCCAACGTTTGGATGGACACACCTTCTGCACAGCTTCCGCTGTACAGTCATTCCGCCTTTTCCTACAATGGAGAGCTGTACATATTGGGTGGCGGGAACTCTAAGCAGTACTTAAATCTGTGGAAATTCAGTCCAGCGACCTTCACCTGGAAGAAGGTTGAGTCCAAAGGGAATGTTCCAAGTTTCATCTCTCACATAGACCTACTATTCAGATGCATGGTGCGCTGTTGCACGGTGGCAGATCGTATCGTCCTCTTTGGAGAAGCCAAAGATGACCTGTTCATCTTAGACTTAAGTCCTAGTCTGAAGACATTATGCAATAATAATAATAATAATCAGTACGGTCTGGATCAATCTGAACTCCCACACAACATCAGGTGGGAACTAACAGCCTATAGAAGAAATAACAGGCTCCTGTGTGAAGTGAGGGGCGCTAATATATTAAAGTCTAACTCATGTTGATTAGGTGATGTAATGGTGATGGAAAACAAACGGTGCCAAACGCCATTAACAATAAAGAGACAATATGACGTAAATGACACATTATGACGTAACTTTTCCCTTCATTGTCAATGCGTTTACAAAACAAACAGTGAACTAAAGACAAACATTAAACCTGTGTATAGCGCCCCTCAAAAAGGCAGCATACAACAAGTTGTGTCCGCAGACTGTAAGACAAACGGACGAAGAGAGTCCTGTGGTTTCTACAGACACGTTTTGAAGCCACTTTTTATGGCAAAATTCTAATTCGTCGAAAATGACTGCTATTGGCTGGGAACTGCAGAAAGGGCGGGTCTTCACTCGGTAGGACCAGTAGAAGCCCTAGACGCATTAGCCACGCCTTCTGAATATGCCAAACCAGAGACTGAAACGCAGACACTTCTTCTCTACCGAAGCCAGGAGACTCCTCACCAGCCCTGAAAACATTTACAGCTTTGGTCACATGACGGAGACCATGTTTGAATTGTACGGTGAATGCTTCCATCAAGCACGTTCCCAGCTCGGGCCAGATATCTCTAAAAAATCACACCCGTGTGAACTGAGTGGTGCACTGAGTGACATCACACACTAACCATAGCAGCCATGCTCACCTGTGCGTGGCCCCACGTACAGGTACACACATACACAGATACAGACAGACAAAGCTGGTTATTGGAGTGGTTTGCACCACTCAAAAAAAAATCACACCTGTGTGAACTGAGTGGTGCAGTGACGTCACACACTAACCATAGCGCTCCCGACAGGATCATATACCGAAATTAAATGGTGCCCAGGCTACATCTGGACCGTCCCCGCCGCGCGCACGGACCGACGCTGCCACGGCACGGAGTCAGAATTCCCTAAGAAGAAGAATTCCATAAGAATGCACTCGCTCCTTCTGTACATCTGGGGGTGGCGAGTCAGTTGCTGACGCGTGTGGAACTACAGCACGGTGCATAATGCTATTTGATGTGGACCACCGCAGGATGGTTCCACTGTGCATTATCCGCGGGGTTATAGGCACGGTGGTGCCTTGTTGTTTGACTCCAGTCTGAGGTTTTATACGTATACATGAGTCACTTTTCTTTCCAAAACTATAATCCGATGATTCATTCACGTGAGCCGTGATTTAGACACCGGATTTGCATGTCGTTTATACTCCACGTGACGAGACCGTTTGTGACATGCACAAACAAAGCCAACAGCCACTCCTGCTCTGTTATTTCATTTAGACCTGAGAACGATTCTACAAATGTCTTCTAAATCCTGACTGTTTTCTGAAAAACCTCATGTTTCATGTCAGTGGTGCTCAATATTTCATGTCAAGGACCCCAAAAATTATATGTAGGCTAATATGCCTCCGCCCCGCATCTGAAAATATGTTGTTCCAGGGACCTCCCCAGAAGCAAAGATTTGAGTTAAAATGTTCACTCTGTAATTCAAAGATTTGAGGCACGTTTTCACGATTTTTCAAAAATAGCAGACCTACAAGCTCATAGCGCGGCACTCGGTGCCGCGCTATGAGCTTGTAGATCTGCTATTTTTCAATAGCTAAAGTATAACATAATGCTTTAAAACACCAAAAGGGGTCCCCGCCCAAAATGGGTTAAATAGTTACATGGGGGTATGAAAATGAATCCAGGATGAACACGTGGAGACGTACTGCAGAAAGTCAAGGAGTGGAGTTGTCATTCCAACAAGCTACAGAAATTATAGTCCTACTATACTGCCCTGATCGAATGGCAAATAATCGTCGCAATTGTACTTTCCCTTGTCTATAACATACAGGCTATGATAAAGGCTTTGAGACAATTTGAGTGATCAGTTACATAATGATTTAAACATTGATTGAATGATTGGTTAGCTTATTAACCCATTAAGACCTGAGGACGGGTCCCTCGGTGCCGAGTGTCAAACAGGGCAGAATAGAGCGTCGCAGTCCCGCCCCCTTTCATGACGACGCCCAGGCCCAGGAAATAATTCCCAATGCATTTTTCCCATAGACATTTCACAAAGTATTTATTTAAAGACGGTTACGCCGCGGACAAAGTCAACTCGAGTTGTGACAAATCATGACAACAAACACAATATTTTGGACCAAACAAATAATTCAATAATTAAAAGTGTTTTAACCTGCCGTTTGTTATCTTCTTTCTAATTATTTGTTTGGCCCGAAGTTCCCCGAACAATTGTTTTTTTTGGCCTTTTCCGAGGCTTAAAAGGTCTTTAAATAAATACTTTTTGAAATGTCTGAGGAAAATGAACAGGGAATCATTTCCTGGGCCCTGGTAGGGGGCGGGACTGCGACACTCTATTGAGTACCATTTTGTTTTTTAGGGGGTGCCTGAGGGTCCTGTGTCAATTGAAACGGGTTTAACATACTGTACTGCATTAACACACGTATGAATGTGTCTATATGTGCGTAGACTGCGTACGTACACGTAATACACACATAGCATACATACATACATACATACATACATAGCATACATACATACATACATACATACATACATACACATACATCCATACATACATATACTATATAGTAACTGTATCGAAACAAAATCAAAGTATATCGATATGTAAACAAGCAAATATCGTACCGTATCGTTTGACTTTGTATCGTACTATAGTTTTGCAATGGAAATAAAAGGTATCGAATCGTTTTGCAGTACAATTTTAAGAAGAAAAAAGAAAAAAAGATGGGTTTAATTACTTCTCCATTCCATATCGCTACACTCGGTCTATCAATAAATGTGTGTATTCTGTTCATGTCAAGGTGTGGGTTTGTCCATAATGTGTTCAAATACAATGTCCAGAGAATCACTGTGTTTAGTTATTTATATCCATAATAATAAATCTTTCCCTTAAAACAACCTGCCTTATCCACATGTTTCACACACATTTAATGTATTTGCTAAATAGTTACTGTACCGTTTTCAAATAATTTAATCGTATCATATCGTATCGTATCACCATAATGAACCAATATGGCCCATGTATCGCATCGTCAACCATGTACAGTATAGTGATACGTATCGTATCGCTGTTAAAATATATCGCTACGCCCCTAATACATGTGCCGATGATACATTTTGGCCGATATCGATATCCAATATAATTAATTGCTGTTATGGCCGATAACCGATATTACCGATGTCGATATCTATTTCTGTATTGAAAAAATATAATAATTTTGTCCATTCTGAAAAATACATGGTATCTGCACTGCAAGCTTAGGCAAGTCAGATTTAACTTAAATACCTTCTTATATTTAATATTGTGAGCTTGTAGATCTGTTCATGCTGTAACTGTGGGCTTGTTTATCTGTAAAGACAGACCGATTAATCGGACCGATGGACCGGAATATTTCTGATTGATTAATCGAACCGATGCCAATGAATAAAAAAAAAAAACTCAAACCGACCGATACCGATGTGCACGCCGATTAATCTCCCATCACTAATACATACAGTACAGTACAGTATACATACTGTATACGTACGTGTGTGTGTATGCACTGTAACACTCGCACGCATGACCTTATCTTGAACTCCATCTTGTTTTATATCAATGTCGACTCGTTCTTTCTGCTTGGATTAACCCATTTTGGGCGGGAACCCCTTTTGGTGTTTTAAGCATTATGTTATAGTTTAGCTATTGAAAAATAGCAGATCTACAAGCTCATAGCGCGCCACCGAGTGGCGCGCTATGAACTTGTAGGTCTGCTATTTTTGAAAAATCGTTAAAATGTGCCTCAAATCTTTCCGAAAATTGTCATGATTTAGATTTTTTTTTTTTTAAATGTCGACGTCAGGCCTGAATGGATTAATGATCGATGCTAGGCCTGTCACTTCCACGCTGCGCTGACTGACTCACTGTGTGTGTGAGTGGAGAGCAGCTGCCCCCCTGCTTGACGTTTCATCACGCATGACAGTCACAGGCCGCGGTTTACTGACAGAAGCCCCCCCACCCCCCCCCCCCCCCCCCCCCTCGAGCGATAAGAGGGGGGAAATACAGTATGTTGTTCACGAGTAGCTGCCCAATAGCCCATTTTGACCTGGGAACGTTTTCTACAAAATGTCTTCTAAATCGTGTGTTTCTATGTGTCAGTGGTTCTCAAACATTTTCATGTCAAGGACCCCCAAAAATTTAGAAAATAAGTTTGGAATACCTTAAAAATACAAAAGAAATCACTGACATTTAATTATAATTAAAACAAAAAATTCAAAAAAATTACAAAATAACGGAAATCGTTGTGACCAAATTTGACAGAGGGACTGTCATATGAAAGCAGGGAATCATAGCTTCAAATTGACATATTGGTTGTTCAGTTTGACCCACCAGTTTTGGAGATATGGCTTATAGAGTAATGTCTTGCAGAAAACAGCGAGTTGAGAAAACAGGCTTGAAAGGTTCACTTCTGTGGTCTCTAACATTACAATAGCTACATGTTTAAGCATTTATTTCATATTTACGTGTCGATTTCAGCTCTGACACTTATTTCAGACATGCTCTAGTATGTGAAGAGTCTGCCTGTGCTATTAACTCATTTTGAAAAAGCTGGTGAAAAGCTGGAATTTGCACGATGGCAGCCTCTCAGTCAAAAAATGTATGGACATTTTTCAACTTGGAAACGATTGACGATTAGCCTATGCAAAAATAGCATTATTTAATAATTGTGACAGGTAATGTAATTTAGATGGCATGTTATATAGAAAGTTGCCAGGTTCATTTGTTGACCTGTGTAGTTTCAATGTACATTTTTATATATTATACTGTTTAGACTGATGATGAATGGTAAATGGTGCCTGTATTGCCTAAAGTCCTATACTTAATGGCACTACTGGTTGCCGACGGCCAGGTGGAAGTTCTTACGTGTGCCAGTACAAACTGATCTCCAAAACATGCTTTATTCTCTGCAGTCATTTTCCTATACAACATACAGATAAAATAATAAGAAAGAAACAGTAACAAACACAGGGGACCAGCCCTCCTGAACACAGTAGAAAACTGTTAGCCTCTGCCGTCTGCCACTGGCAACACCTGTGCCTGATTAGCAGCCTGGTTAAATACCTGGGCTGGCCCAGACACTGACCAAGCTGCAGTGACACTGTCAATCAGCAAAACATTAGGTCATAATGGCTCTTACAGTGCCTTTATCCAAGGCACTTTACATAGATTGTGCATATACATTCAAACATTCACACACCATGCAAGGCACCAACCAGCACATCAGGAGCAATTAGGGGTTCAGTGTGTTGCTCAAGGACACTTCGACACTAACTCTGTGGGAGCCCGGGTTCGAACTGGGAACCTTGCGGTTGCCATCCGGCCACTCTACCCCTGAGCCACCGCCACCCCCTGATGATAGGTCATTAGTTTAACTATATGATCCTAGGTTACTATTTCTATTAATTTGATGTATTACATCGTGATTACCATGCTCACTGTAAATCGCTATGGATTAAAAGTGTCTGCTAAATGCCTAAGTTGTAAATGGTACTGTAAGCCACTGTGGTTGGAAACACCGCAAACAATAATATTCATTTGCATAGGAAAAGGAACGTTAAAACCACCTGTTTTTCTCTGGAGCAAAACAACAAAACAAACGGACACATTCTGCGCCGGGTGTTGGGAGGTCCACATCTAAATAAGATGAACTAAAACCTATATAATAATGATAGTAAATAAATACAGCTGCTGCTGAATAGAGAAGGAAGAACATTCCTTGTTTTCACACCTCAGACATAACAGTGTGTCCCTGAAACGGTACTAATAATACCCTTCAAATATTGCTGCTGTTGTTGTTGTTGAAGCTGTGTGTGCGCGCCGTGCGTGCGTGCGTGCGTGCGTGCGTGCGTGCGCATAACTGAGCATCTCAACAGCTCAGAACAGACTGTTCTCGTTCTGAAGGAGACCGTGTGTCGAAGCATTCGTTAGTCAATAAAGGCTTGAGTAGCTAGGAGCTTTTTTTTTTATCCTGCTCAGATGGGCCACAGTCAGCCGCTGATAACATAAAGGCTGACCTATCTTGTCGTAGAGCTCTATACAACAGTAGAACTGACCTATCTTGTGGTAGAGCTCTAGATAACAGTATAGAACTGACCTATCTTGTGGTAGAGCTCTAGATAACAGTATAGAACTGACCTATCGTGTGGTAGAGCTCTAGATAACAGTATAGAACTGACCTATCTTGTGGTAGAGCTCTAAATAACAGTGTAGAACTGACCTATCTTGTGGTAGAGCTCTAAATAACATTATAGAACTGACCTATCTTGTGTTAGAGCTCTAAATAACAGTATAGAACTGACCTATCTTGTGGTAGAGCTCTAGATAACAGTATAGAACTGACCTATCTTGTGGTAGAGCTCTAGATAACAGTATAGAACTGACCTATCGTGTGGTAGAGCTCTAGATAACAGTATAGAACTGACCTATCTTGTGGTAGAGCTCTAGATAACAGTATAGAACTGACCTATCTTGTGGTAGAGCTCTAGATAACAGTATAGAACTGACCTATCTTGTGGTAGAGCTCTAGATAACAGTATAGAACTGACCTATCTTGTGGTAGAGCTCTAGATAACAGTATAGAACTGACCTATCTTGTGGTAGAGCTCTAGATAACAGTATAGAACTGACCTATCTTGTGGTAGAGCTCTAGATAACAGTATAGAACTGACCTATCTTGTGGTAGAGCTCTAGATAACAGTATAGAACTGACCTATCTTGTGGTAGAGCTCTAGATAACAGTATAGAACTGACCTATCTTGTGGTAGAGCTCTAGATAACAGTATAGAACTGACCTATCTTGTGGTAGAGCTCTAGATAACAGTATAGAACTGACCTATCTTGTGGTAGAGCTCTAGATAACAGTATAGAACTGACCTATCTTGTGGTAGAGCTCTAGATAACAGTATAGAACTGACCTATCGTGTGGTAGAGCTCCAGATAACAGTATAGAACTGACCTATCGTGTGGTAGAGCTCCAGATAACAGTATAGAACTGACCTATCTTGTGGTAGAGCTCTAGATAACAGTATAGAACTGACCTATCGTGTGGTAGAGCTCTAAATAACAGTATAGAACTGACCTATCGTGTGGTAGAGCTCTAGATAACAGTATAGAACTGACCTATCTTGTGGTAGAGCTCTAGATAACAGTATAGAACTGACCTATCTTGTGGTAGAGCTCTAAATAACAGTATAGAACTGACCTATCTTGTGGTAGAGCTCTAAATAACAGTATAGAACTGACCTATCTTGTGGTAGAGCTCTAGATAACAGTATAGAACTGACCTATCTTGTGGTAGAGCTCTAGATAACAGTATAGAACTGACCTATCGTGTGGTAGAGCTCTAGATAACAGTATAGAACTGACCTATCTTGTGGTAGAGCTCTAGATAACAGTATAGAACTGACCTATCGTGTGGTAGAGCTCTAGATAACAGTATAGAACTGACCTATCTTGTGGTAGAGCTCTAGATAACAGTATAGAACTGACCTATCTTGTGGTAGAGCTCTAAATAACAGTATAGAACTGACCTATCGTGTGGTAGAGCTCTAGATAACAGTATAGAACTGACCTATCTTGTGGTAGAGCTCTAGATAACAGTATAGAACTGACCTATCGTGTGGTAGAGCTCTAAATAACAGTATAGAACTGACCTATCGTGTGGTAGAGCTCTAGATAACAGTATAGAACTGACCTATCTTGTGGTAGAGCTCTAAATAACAGTATAGAACTGACCTATCTTGTGGTAGAGCTCTAAATAACAGTATAGAACTGACCTATCTTGTGGTAGAGCTCTAGATAACAGTATAGAACTGACCTATCGTGTGGTAGAGCTCTAGATAACAGTATAGAACTGACCTATCTTGTGGTAGAGCTCTAGATAACAGTATAGAACTGACCTATCGTGTGGTAGAGCTCTAAATAACAGTATAGAACTGACCTATCTTGTGGTAGAGCTCTAGATAACAGTATAGAACTGACCTATCTTGTGGTAGAGCTCTAGATAACAGTATAGAACTGACCTATCTTGTGGTAGAGCTCTAGATAACAGTATAGAACTGACCTATCTTGTGGTAGAGCTCTAGATAACAGTATAGAACTGACCTATCGTGTGGTAGAGCTCTAAATAACAGTATAGAACTGACCTATCTTGTGGTAGAGCTCTAGATAACAGTATAGAACTGACCTATCTTGTGGTAGAGCTCTAGATAACAGTATAGAACTGACCTATCTTGTGGTAGAGCTCTAAATAACAGTATAGAACTGACCTATCGTGTGGTAGAGCTCTAAATAACAGTATAGAACTGACCTATCGTGTGGTAGAGCTCTAAATAACAGTATAGAACTGACCTATCTTGTGGTAGAGCTCTAGATAACAGTATAGAACTGACCTATCTTGTGGTAGAGCTCTAAATAACAGTATAGAACTGACCTATCTTGTGGTAGAGCTCTAAATAACAGTATAGAACTGACCTATCTTGTGGTAGAGCTCTAGATAACAGTATAGAACTGACCTATCTTGTGGTAGAGCTCTAGATAACAGTATAGAACTGACCTATCTTGTGGTAGAGCTCTAAATAACAGTATAGAACTGACCTATCTTGTGGTAGAGCTCTAAATAACAGTATAGAACTGACCTATCTTGTGGTAGAGCTCTAAATAACAGTATAGAACTGACCTATCGTGTGGTAGAGCTCTAAATAACAGTACAGAACTCACCTATCTTGTGGTAGAGCTCTAGATAACAGTATAGAACTGACCTATCGTGTGGTAGAGCTCTAAATAACAGTATAGAACTGACCTATCTTGTGGTAGAGCTCTAGATAACAGTATAGAACTGACCTATCGTGTGGTAGAGCTCTAGATAACGGTATAGAACTGACCTATCGTGTGGTAGAGCTCTAGATAACAGTATAGAACTGACCTATCGTGTGGTAGAGCTCTAGATAACAGTATAGAACTGACCTATCGTGTGGTAGAGCTCTAGATAACAGTATAGAACTGACCTATCTTGTGGTAGAGCTCTAGATAACAGTATAGAACTGACCTATCTTGTGGTAGAGCTCTAGATAACAGTATAGAACTGACCTATCTTGTGGTAGAGCTCTAGATAACAGTATAGAACTGACCTATCTTGTGGTAGAGCTCTAGATAACAGTATAGAACTGACCTATCTTGTGGTAGAGCTCTAGATAACAGTATAGAACTGACCTATCTTGTGGTAGAGCTCTAGATAACAGTATAGAACTGACCTATCTTGTGGTAGAGCTCTAAATAACAGTATAGAACTGACCTATCGTGTGGTAGAGCTCTAGATAACAGTATAGAACTGACCTATCGTGTGGTAGAGCTCTAGATAACAGTATAGAACTGACCTATCGTGTGGTAGAGCTCTAGATAACAGTATAGAACTGACCTATCGTGTGGTAGAGCTCTAGATAACAGTATAGAACTGACCTATCTTGTGGTAGAGCTCTAGATAACAGTATAGAACTGACCTATCTTGTGGTAGAGCTCTAAATAACAGTATAGAACTGACCTATCTTGTGGTAGAGCTCTAGATAACAGTATAGAACTGACCTATCTTGTGGTAGAGCTCTAGATAACAGTATAGAACTGACCTATCTTGTGGTAGAGCTCTAAATAACAGTATAGAACTGACCTATCTTGTGGTAGAGCTCTAGATAACAGTATAGAACTGACCTATCTTGTGGTAGAGCTCTAAATAACAGTATAGAACTGACCTATCGTGTGGTAGAGCTCTAGATAACAGTATATAACTGACCTATCGTGTGGTAGAGCTCTAAATAACAGTATAGAACTGACCTATCTTGTGGTAGAGCTCTAGATAACAGTATAGAACTGACCTATCGTGTGGTAGAGCTCTAGATAACAGTATAGAACTGACCTATCGTGTGGTAGAGCTCTAGATAACAGTATAGAACTGACCTATCGTGTGGTAGAGCTCTAAATAACAGTATAGAACTGACCTATCTTGTGGTAGAGCTCTAAATAACAGTATAGAACTGACCTATCTTGTGGTAGAGCTCTAGATAACAGTATAGAACTGACCTATCTTGTGGTAGAGCTCTAAATAACAGTATAGAACTGACCTATCTTGTGGTAGAGCTCTAGATAACAGTATAGAACTGACCTATCTTGTGGTAGAGCTCTAGATAACAGTATAGAACTGACCTATCTTGTGGTAGAGCTCTAAATAACAGTATAGAACTGACCTATCTTGTGGT
Source organism: Electrona antarctica (assembly GCF_951216825.1). Classification (NCBI taxonomy): domain Eukaryota; kingdom Metazoa; phylum Chordata; class Actinopteri; order Myctophiformes; family Myctophidae; genus Electrona; species Electrona antarctica. The sequence goes on along the minus strand of NC_136789.1, from coordinate 53,303,587 downwards.
AGAGCTCTAGATAACAGTATAGAACTGACCTATCTTGTGGTAGAGCTCTAGATAACAGTATAGAACTGACCTATCTTGTGGTAGAGCTCTAGATAACAGTATAGAACTGACCTATCTTGTGGTAGAGCTCTAGATAACAGTATAGAACTGACCTATCTTGTGGTAGAGCTCTAGATAACAGTATAGAACTGACCTATCTTGTGGTAGAGCTCTAGATAACAGTATAGAACTGACCTATCTTGTGGTAGAGCTCTAGATAACAGTATAGAACTGACCTATCTTGTGGTAGAGCTCTAAATAACAGTATAGAACTGACCTATCTTGTGGTAGAGCTCTAGATAACAGTATAGAACTGACCTATCTTGTGGTAGAGCTCTAGATAACAGTATAGAACTGACCTATCTTGTGGTAGAGCTCTAAATAACAGTATAGAACTGACCTATCTTGTGGTAGAGCTCTAGATAACAGTATAGAACTGACCTATCTTGTGGTAGAGCTCTAAATAACAGTATAGAACTGACCTATCTTGTGGTAGAGCTCCAGATAACAGTATAGAACTGACCTATCTTGTGGTAGAGCTCTAAATAACAGTATAGAACTGACCTATCTTGTGGTAGAGCTCTAAATAACAGTATAGAACTGACCTATCTTGTGGTAGAGCTCTAAATAACAGTATAGAACTGACCTATCTTGTGGTAGAGCTCGGGCAGCTGCACCTCCACCTTGTCCCTCTGGAAGTAGTGGTACTCCGCCTGCTCACACACAGGCGGGATGAGGTTGAACTGCCGGGCCACAGAGTACGCCTCCTGGTGGACACACACAGACACACACAGCACCACTTGTTATACAACCCTCAAATCTATAGACCAGTGGCTCCCAAAACTGGGGGTTGGCTACCACCAGGGGGGGTCCCCCACATGATTGACAGGAAAGTGTCATTTTGAGGACTTTTAAGACATTTTTAATACCTCAAAAAAGAAGATGGGGAAAAAAAGACCATTACTGCATCAAAAGTAATCAACAAACTATACTATTGAAACTGATCAAACATAATATGGCCAGAGTGTCAAATAATATAATACGGGATATAGACTTTTGAAAATAGTCAATCTACAAGCTCGATTTTCACAATATTTATCTGTTAAACCGACTCAAACTAAATGTAACGTCTCAACCCCTATAATTCAAGTGCTTGTCAGGGTGGGGGGGGGGGGTCCCCATGCCCACTTCAAATATTACTTTGGGGTGGGGGGCTGCAGGGGGACGGCCTGAAAAATGTGTGAACCCCTTCTCTATCTAGACTTAGTGAACAGGACCTGAGTTGGCTTCATACTTGGAACGCTAAAGAAAAATAGCTGATCTGCAAGTTTGTAGATGTAGGTGAACTTTCCCCGGCAGAGTGGAATAGGGATCCTGCCTTTCTGACGTTCATAAGTAACTGATGTTTGCAGCAAAGGCACCTCCACGAGTCTGTGACAGTCTGAGAAGTCTTAGATCTTCCTTCAGACGACTTCGAGGAGGGAGAGCTTAACACGAGGCCTGCCGGGAACATAGGAATTTTAAAACGTAGAATCTTGTGGCCTGCCACAAACGGAAAAGCCGTTTTAACAGCGATGTATTAATTAATGCATGTTTTAATACGATCGTATCGAAATCTACCGTCAGTTAGCTTTGTTATGCTTCTGACACAATGGGCGCGGCCATTTTGAAAATGCGTGCGCATCCACTTACATTGCCGGCTCTGGTTTCAGACGGCTTTATCTCACAGAAGCGACATTGCAGAGGACGCTTTGTCCCAGACAAGCGTTTTCAACGGCCTGTAGCAGGCGCTGTGATACTCGCGGTCAGCTTTTTCCACCGCCGAGCGAGACAACAACAACCGGTCATGATACCACACACAGCAGCTTTTCACAGGAACAATGCGATTACGGATATTTGGATCTTCAAAGTAAGTGTTACGCGCGATAAAACCTTGGCAATACGCAATCGAGGGATTAATGAATGGCGGCAGGCAGACGGTTAAGAGTCTCCGAATGTCACCTTGGCGGTATTCTGTGTAACTTCAACAACTTCAGCTTTCCTTGTGTCACGCCACAGCCTTGCATCTTGAGATGAATAGTATACTGTATCCATATTGCACTTAGTTTGAATGCATCAGCACTTTACCAATGTCGTCTGCTCTCTCTCTCTCTCTCTCTCTACTTCTTTTTAATGTTTTTTTTTTCATGCCTTTGCCTCTTTTTTTGTGTGTCTGTATTTAAATGTGACAACAAAGCACCATGAGGTGTGCACCGTGGAGAAGGGTATTCTTCTCCCGCGTATGCCCATAGTGTGTATTATGAACTTGAGTTTCGTACAACAAGCTCCCAATTGTGTGTGGGTTCCCAAGAAGAAGAAGAGTATAGCAGAGATGGAAAGAAAGAACAGGGAAAATAGGATGACATATCCAGCTATTCCTGATATGAATATGAATATATGAAGGACCGGAAAGTCTGGCGTGGCATTGGGAAATCCATGATCTCGAACACGGTCGAAAAATGATGATTAAAAAAAAAAGAATATATATATATATATATATATATATATATGTATATAGTCGTTTTTTTAATTCTATTTATTCATAATGAAATCAACCTTTTTATCCAAGTATGATCATAAATGTTGAACAAGCAAATTATATATATATATATATATATATATATATATATATATATAATGAAACTGTCCCAGAACAGAGACAGTGGTTTCAGTTATAAACATAAAATAATATTAAATATGGTTTTGCTTGTTCAACATTTATGATCATACTTGGATAAAAAGGTTGATTTAATTATGAATAAATAGAATTTAAAAAAACGACAATAAATATGTTAAAAGGTTATATCACAAGGTAAAAAAAATGCAGCCTTTGGAAGGGAGTCACATGATCAGAGTGTCACCTGTCGGTAAAGGTCAGAGGTTGAACCGACTTCCTGGAGAGAAGTTGTATTGTTTGGGAACGATCAGAGAGAGACGATTATAAGTCGTCTGCACATGGTTCAAAGGCGCACACGGTACATATTCTTTATTGTGTTCCTTTGGTTGTGTGATGTGCTTGTTGTGGATTGCTTAATGTTGTAATGTATAAACTGCAGACTTTGTTTGTTAAATTGGACGCACATGTGTGGACTATCACTAGCCCTAGAATGGCTCTGTTGTTACATAGTAACAATACAAGTATTGTAATGTATGTAATGTGATAAATGCTCTGTTTGTACTCACCCATTAAATAATTCCAAAGACGTGGAGTGAAATATGGTCCTCTAGTTTTATATCCATGTGAAAGTTCTGGCACAAAACGTGCATTTAGTCAAATATCTCCACTTTTTCACGAGATGCACACGTCATCACCAATTGACCAGGGAAACACAAACGTTTGGGTCACACAGTTGGCAGGTGCCTTGCGATAGGTGCTGGGTATTTAATCACACCACCTGCCAAATGTGTGACCCAAACTTTTGTGTTTCCCTGGTTAAATTGGTGATGACGTCTGCGGTATACAGGACGTATTCGTAAAATCAGTCCATCGATCATTCCGGGCCCCCTCGCCCGGAGAGAAAGACGTCCGTGTGCATCTCGTGAAAAAGTGGAGATAATTGACTAAATACACGTTTTGAATTATTTAATGGGTGAGTACAAACGGAGCATTTATCACATTTAGGCCGCCCATTTTGAACCCGAACAGAAATTAACCTGGGTGTTCTATGGCTCTGTATATGAAATACTGTATTAACTGTATGAAACAACAATAGCCGTTCTAGGGCTAGACTCTCACTAACTAGAGGCGGCGGTGGTTCGTGGGTAGAGTGCCTGGATGGTAACCGTAAGGTTGCCAGTTCGAACCCGGGCTCCCCCAGAGTTACTGTCAAAGTGTCCTTGAGCAAGACACTGAACCCCTAATTGCTCCCGATGCGCTAGTTGGTGCCTTGCATGGTTTCCGCTGCCATCGGTGTATGAATGTGTGTGTGAATGGGTGAATGTAATGCACAATCTCTGTAAAGCACATTGGATAAAGGCGCTATATAAATGCACCATTTACCATTTAGAGGAAGGATGTTTTGTTCTTATTCTAGTTTCCTAGCCTATTTCAGATCAAACTGGGGGTCCTTGAAATGAAAATGGTTGAACATCACTGCTAGAGCCATACAAATCTTCTCTGGTGGGGGTCCTTGGCATATCTCTTCAAATGGGGGGGTCCGCGGGGCTAATTAGTGTCAATTTTGGGGGTCCTTGACATGAAAACGTTTGAGAACCAACTGAGCTATACACGATGGCACTGTCAAGCGGTTCAAAGCACTTTATCCTGCCGCGATGTAAAGAGACTCTTAAAGGCCGCTCCCCACACTCGGAATGATCTCAATAACGATAATAGCGATAATGATAACTAAAAGCATCATGATGATGTGAGCATATCCGCACTGCTGTGATTGATGATGAGCCTTAATCCGGTCTGGACGGGAACACCTGTTGGTGTTTGAAGCATGACGTTATACTTTAGCTATTGAAAAATAGCAGATCTACAAGCTCGTAGCGCGGCACCGAGTGCCGCGCTACGAGCTTGTAGGTCTGCTATTTTTGAAAAAAATCGTGATAATGTGGAGCAAATCTTTGAATATATATTATTTCAGAGCAAATGTTTTTAACTCAAATCAGATGGGGGTCGGCAGCCAAATACAGATAATGGTGGGGCTCCTTGAGGCTTGACATGAACAAGTTTGAGAACCACTGACATAGAAACATAAGGTTTTTCAGAAAACTGTCAGGAGACATTTGTAGAATCGTCTTCAGGTCTAAATGGATTAATGTTCTTTTGCAAACAGTGCTTTCCATTTGGGTCGGATTATTTATGACCTGTTGTTGTTGTTGTTGTTACTGTTGTACATTGTAGAGAGAAAGGAGAATTAAACTAAAGCCTATAGTGCAGGAGTTCTCTAACGTTTTCATGGCCGTGACTCGTGACCCCTTTGTTTTTGTTTTTTTCTAAATGTTGTACATTAATTCATATTTTAGCTTCCGGTTTTCTAAAGATTTCCACAAAAAAAAATCACACTGCAGTTTCCACGAGTTGAAAACAACAAATTCAAACATTTTCCCAAAAAGGATTTCATGAATACAAAAATAATAATAATCAGAGGAATTCCCTAAATTAGCAAACAAAATGTTTAAAAGGATAGTTCAGATTTTTTGAACTTAAGTTGTATGAAATACTTGCCATTAATATAGTGGTTGCAACTGTATTAATTGATTGCCTGAGTCCTGTGGTGGGAGTTCTGCTCTGGTTTTGGTCAATATTAAGTAGTTCCGGTCATTTTGTGGGGGGCACTGGGGTCCACGCAGTAAAAGTAAATGAATCCACAAAACTAACGTCATTTGTATTGTTGACCTATTTCTAAAATATTAGTGCAACTTCCGTTCTTTTTTTACCCCTCTATCACACAGAACTATGTTTTTTGTGTCCATATCACTACGCCCAAAAAATAGTTCCATGTGATAGAGGGGTCAAAGTTGAACGAAAGTCGCGCTAATATTTTAGAAATAGGTCAACAATACAAATTACGTTCGTTTTGTGGATTCATTTACTTTTACTGCGTGGACCCCAGTGCCCCCCACAAAATGACCGGAACTACTTAATATTGACCAAAACCAGAGCAGAACTCCCACCACAGGACTCGGGCAATCAATTAATACAGTTGCAACCACTATATTAATGGCAAGTATTTCATACAACTTAAGTTCAAAAAATCTGAACTATCCCTTTAATAAGTATAGTGAATAGCAAAAGGCCAATGCGCACCTCAAAAGGCTGGTGACAGGTGCGTAGGTCAATAGAGCATATAATAAAAAACACTTGCCATCAGGACAGACAATACGACGTAGACCAAATAAAAAGCAACAATTTGTGTCAAGTGTCTGACAGTCCGTGTGCGTCCGGGACCTCTTATTTGTCTTTGTCCTTTTCATAATAAATATAGTGAAAATAAAATCTGCAAGCTCGCAACGAGGCGTGAATCGAAGCGACGCGTGGTTGCGTTTCCTCATTTTCGCTGGATTCCGCGTTGAAGAACTCACTATAGGACCTGTAGTGTATATATATATAGCGTACAATATATGGTAATAAAACAAGCCCGTGGCTCTCACAGCCTCGTAGCTCTCGGGGCATTCCTACTCCATCCATCAGCTTGGTGTCAACGCAGCGAGACAGTAATGACACTTTGTGTGAGCCGGCGGGGCGCGGGCAGCGCAGCGCAGCGCCAACTGGCTCGCTGCCTAGCAGCCTGCTGCAACGGCCTCTTCCACGTTACAACCGTGTCCACCAAGCCAACATAACCCGTTGAGACCTGAGGGCGATTCTACAAAATGCCTTCTAAATCCTGACATTTTTCAAACATTTTCATGTCAAGGACCCCCAAAAATATATATGTAATTGGCCGCCGACTCCCATCTGAAAATATGTAGTTCCAGGGACCTCCCCAGAAGCAAAGATTTTAGTTAAAAACGTTCGCTCTGAAAGAATATATATTCAAAGATTTGCGCCACATTTTAACGATTTTTTCAAAAATAGCAGATCTACACTCTCGTAGCGCGGCACTTGTAGATCTGCTTGTAGATCTGCTATTTTTCAATAGCTCAAGTGTAACGTAATGCTTAAAACACCAAAAGGGGTTCCCGTCCAGAATGGGATAATCTGGCTCGCTGCATGGGGCTCGTCTTACACATGCATCAATATTATAGTACGGCTTCACGGGATTCTTCAAAGACAACTAGGAGTTATGCTTTGAGTTATGCTTTGTTATATACGGTCGGTACTTATACTTGAGTTATACCGTGTCCTGAATGTTATATTTTCGGAGGAGATGGGAGGAGAAGACAATTCTTATCTCCATATTTTAACTTTGTGTGTGTTTCTTTTTTTCCCGCCCGTAAATTAATGCCCTACTTCAGGGGTGGGCAACTGGCGGCCCGGGGGCCACATGCGGCCCCCACCTTCACTTAATGTGGCCCTCAGGTTGATAATATTGGTTTCAGCTGTTTACAATTCCACAACATGCAAACATGACCCGCTTGAATTACTTCAGTCTAAATTAGTCGCTCAATGCTTCAACACAAGTATAATTAAAGGCATTTGAAATGACATAAAAATGTTAATTTTCAGGATTTCAATTAAAAAATAGCAAAAAAAAAAGGTTTCAATTCGAATATAGCAAAAATAGCCGATCTACAAGCTCAAAACGCGTCGCAGCGCGACGCGTTTTGAGCTTGTAGATCGGCTATTTTTGCGACGACAGTAATATATGGCCCTAGGGAGTGAGTGTGGAAATATAGTGGCCCTCTCCGTCGTCAAAGTTGCCCACCCCTGCCCTACTTGATCGTACTACTGTACGGCACACAGAAACATCAAAAGTATAGAACATCTGCTACCTTCGCTACTTTTAAAAAATTCGAATGCTGAAAAGTAACAGTTTTGGATAAGGCTTCCACCCCGGCAGAGATGATATATTAGAACTTGATTCTTAAAGGGTAAGACCACTTTTTTAGAGGTTTGGGTTGTTTCCTTACCTTATTATGGGCAAACTAGTCCATTCCATGAGTTATTTCGCTCCGTTGTGTTGTTTATTAGAAATTTGAGAAATAAAAAAAGTCGCTCATTGACTTCCATTGTAACGGGGAAACAGCTCTCAAAGTCAGTCTTTTAGCACATGAACCAACGCAACAAAAGCTGATTCTGACAGTTTATGACACCAGGAAAACTCATGCGGTTTTATTTTCGTCTTTTAAGATAGATTTATAAAGTTACTATTTTAGTCGGGGATAGACTGAAGCAGTGCTACGGCGTTCCCAACTCTCGCGGGTCGTCTTGCGAGGTTTCGTTTGTAAACAGAAGTCGCCACGCTGTTTGAGATGCATCCAGCTGCAGCCTCGCATATGAGCAGTCCCAGACACAGACACTTTACACACTTCTTCTAAAGTGTCTTCTAAAGTGTCTCCCTCAAACACGTCCATTGTGTATGTTTTTAGTGACAAGCGGACGAGATCAAATCCATGTGTTTACATCCCCGTCATTTCCAATAAGGAAGTGGTGTACAGTGGTGTACAGTGATTCGGTCGGCGTAGGCATACCTACCGGATCTTCTTTCTACACAAATTAGTCAAAACAAGACAAAGTTGACATTTATTATTAAAAATAAAATAGTGACTTTGAGAGCTGTTAATCCGTTACAATGGAAGTCAATGGACCCTATTTTTTATTTCTTAAATTGCTAATAAACAACACAACGGAGCGAAATAACTCATGGAATGGAATAGTTTGCCCATAATAAGGTAAGAAAACAACCCAAACCTCTAAAAAAGTGGTCTTACCCTTTAAGGTATTCTATATATACCGTTCTTAAACTTGATTTATACTGTGTCCTAAACATTATGTTTTTTGGGAGAAGACAACTATATTTATTCATACTTCCATTTGAGTCAACACCATCCTCTTCTCCGCCATTGTCAAAGAGGACATCGGTAAGGAACAAACCTCAATGAAGAGTTATCTGCCACGTGTCCTCTAGTGCCACTGCTAAATCTGCATTTTTGTCATTTGTATGTTGGCATAGTATAATCAAATTGCTTGTACGTTCACATTCGGTGTGTCTGCATTGCATTTCTATTTCAGCACAATCTGTGCACCGGGCCGGCTGTGACCTGACTATCATTGTCAGGCGTGCCTCCTTTACCACCATGTGTCAACACCTCTTTGACATTGAGATGGACCCCAGGAAGACTAGAGGCTCAGTCATGTGTCTCTAATGGGGATCCTTCAATAAACATAAACAGATAACGGGATGGGATGTGTGTGTCACCTCACCATCATCCATCGCTATCTGATATACTGTCCGTTCGTTGTTGTGCCGTTATCGTTGATTAAGGGCAGTGACACAACATCATGGCTGGTTGCGTGGGGGTCAAGGTCAAGGTCGTGACGACGTCTGGCACCGCATCGGTTCTGTGACTGTCACCAGGAACCAGTGTTGTTTTCGTCGACTAATACTATGACGAAAAATGTCCGTCGACTACCTTTTTTCACTGACAAAAACTACATAAAAATGTAATAAAAACTAAGCCATGATGACTAAAACTATGGCTAGATATACTGTCGATTTTGTCAACAAATAAAGACTAGACTAAATTGTTTGTCTTGTACACTAGGAAGGGACTAGTGGACAAGAGATCCAGTAAAGTCATTTTACACTTGGTTGCATGCTGAAAATAGCAGATCTACAAGCTCACAATGCGTCGCGCTGCGACACATTGTGAGCTTGTACACTTGCTATTTTTTACACTTGCTATTTTCAGCAAGTGTAAAAAGCCATTAGCCATTACGACGGCAAAACACATTCTAATGCATTTTAGTTGACTAAATCGACTGTAGATGTAGTCGACTAAAATCTTATACTTAGTCGACTAAAACTAGACTAACACTAAAGCATTCCAGGTGACTAAAATGTGACTGAAACTAAATGAAAACCATTCAAGAGACTATGACTAAAACTAAAATTAGAAATTTGCTGCCAAAGACAACACTGCCAGGAACGTATAGCTGACCATTTGGTTGCCCCACCCCCACCCCCCCACACCCCGACGAGAGCGCTGCGTTTTTTGTCATGCAGGTTCGTAACTTTCGCCGTGTGCACAACACACACGGGTGCTCGTTATTACGCGCCGGGGCCGCGTAGAAAATTGCTATTAAGAGGGTCGGCTTGGAACTTTTTGGCACATTTTGTCGCCCCCAAACCCAATACTGTTGTGAATGATGATGATGATGGTGTTGATTGACGTCTGCCACTCACCATGATCTCCATGGCGCTCCAGCGCGACGTGCCCCAGTACATGGCCATGCCCTGGTTGATGACGAACGTCATGGCCCGCACGATCTCTGGAAATCACATCAAATAATATAAGATAAGTACACATTTAGTATCATACCGGTGCACCCTTGGACAGTTATTTTGTTAGAGGATTATTATCTATTATTATTATTATTATTATTATTATTATTATTATTATGATTATTAGAGGATTATTGTCGCTGTTGGCCAGGCAGAAACCTCTTATCTCCATATTTTAGATTATTTTAGATTTTTAGATTGTTATTTTTGAATTATGGCCACGGAAAGCAAGGTTTCTTTCCTTCTGCAAGATAACAGACTATGGGCAGTATTATGCGTGTCATAAGTACCAGGTCTTATGACTTAACTTAATCACGCCTCCAGGTCTTAAGTTAAGTAATAAGACCTGGTACTTAAGACACGCATAATACTGCCCTATACGGCATTGAATTTGAATGTCGTTGCTCTCCATGTTCTAACTTTGTTTTTGGTTTTTTGGTGTTTGAAAAAAGCATCATAAGTAGCAGATCTACAAGCTCAAAACGCAGCTCCGTTTTGAGCTTGTAGATCTGCTACAGTACGTTTGATGCTTTGAATCCTGGAAAGTAACAGGTCTACAAGCTCACAATGTGTCGCATCTTGTGAGCTTGTAGATCTGCATTTCTTCCAAAAGATTTTTTTATAATTTTTTAAAAACGGGACATTCTGCATACTGAGCACTTTTACTTTTGGTACTTTAAGTACATTTTGATGTCAATACTTTTGTGCTTTTACTCAAATACATTTTGAATTCCGGACTTTTACTAGGTGAAATGGTCCGTTCACAATACAGTATGCAAAGAAAAATGGTGAGGATTGTACCGTATTATTATAATAATAATAATAATGATACTAATATTAGTATTAATAATAATGTGAATATTATTATTAATAATAACAATAATAATAATAATAATAACTAGAAAAGTCGCAATTTTGAAAAATTGCAAAGTGTGGTTGCCACAGTGGCTTACATAGGCCCCTCCCACTAATATTGTCAGCCAATTACTATGTCACGTTTTGTTATGGATGGGCCATTAAATTACATTTTGGACAGGTGTATTTAATACCTTTTCATACAAGGTTATTGATCCTAAAGCCACTGATTGCATTGTATGGTGTAGTCCTACAGGAGTCACCAATAACATTGTATGGTGTAGTCCTACAGGAGTCACCAATAACATTGTATGGTGTAGTCCTACAGTCACCAATAACATTGTATGGTGTAGTCCTACAGGAGACACCAATAACATTGTATGGTGTAGTCCTACAGGAGACACCAATAACATTGTATGGTGTAGTCCTACAGGAGTCACCAATAACATTGTATGGTGTAGTCCTACAGTCACCAATAACATTGTATGGTGTAGTCCTACAGTCACCAATAACATTGTATGGTGTAGTCCTACAGGAGTCACCAATAACATTGTATGGTGTAGTCCTACAGGAGTCACCAATAACATTGTATGGTGTAGTCCTACAGTCACCAATAACATTGTATGGTGTAGTCCTACAGGAGTCACCAATAACATTGTATGGTGTAGTCCTACAGTCACCAATAACATTGTATGGTGTAGTCCTACAGGAGTCACCAATAACATTGTATGGTGTAGTCCTACAGGAGTCACCAATAACATTGTATGGTGTAGTCCTACAGTCACCAATAACATTGTATGGTGTAGTCCTACAGTCACCAATAACATTGTATGGTGTAGTCCTACAGGAGTCACCAATAACATTGTATGGTGTAGTCCTACAGGAGTCACCAATAACATTGTATGGTGTAGTCCTACAGGAGTCACCAATAACATTGTATGGTGTAGTCCTACAGGAGTCACCAATAACATTGTATGGTGTAGTCCTACAGTCACCAATAACATTGTATGGTGTAGTCCTACAGGAGACACCAATAACATTGTATGGTGTAGTCCTACAGGAGTCATCAATAACATTGTATGGTGTAGTCCTACAGTCACCAATAACATTGTATGGTGTAGTCCTACAGGAGTCACCAATAACATTGTATGGTGTAGTCCTACAGGAGTCACCAATAACATTGTATGGTGTAGTCCTACAGGAGTCACCAATAACATTGTATGGTGTAGTCCTACAGGAGTCACCAATAACATTGTATGGTGTAGTCCTACAGGAGTCACCAATAACATTGTATGGTGTAGTTCTACAGTCACCAATAACATTGTATGGTGTAGTCCTACAGTCACCAATAACATTGTATGGTGTAGTCCTACAGGAGTCACCAATAACATTGTATGGTGTAGCCCTACAGGAGTCACCAATAACATTGTATGGTGTAGTCCTACAGTCACCAATAACATTGTATGGTGTAGTCCTACAGTCACCAATAACATTGTATGGTGTAGTCCTACAGGAGTCACCAATAACATTGTATGGTGTAGCCCTACAGGAGTCACCAATAACATTGTATGGTGTAGTCCTACAGGAGTCACCAATAACATTGTATGGTGTAGTCCTACAGGAGTCACCAATAACATTGTATGGTGTAGTCCTACAGGAGTCACCAATAACATTGTATGGTGTAGTCCTACAGGAGTCACCAATAACATTGTATGGTGTAGTCCTACAGGAGTCACCAATAACATTGTATGGTGTAGTCCTACAGGAGACACCAATAACATTGTATGGTGTAGTCCTACAGGAGTCACCAATAACATTGTATGGTGTAGTCCTACAGGAGTCACCAATAACATTGTATGGTGTAGTCCTACAGGAGTCACCAATAACATTGTATGGTGTAGTCCTACAGTCACCAATAACATTGTATGGTGTAGTCCTACAGTCACCAATAACATTGTATGGTGTAGTCCTACAGTCACCAATAACATTGTATGGTGTAGTCCTACAGGAGTCACCAATAACATTGTATGGTGTAGTCCTACAGGAGTCACCAATAACATTGTATGGTGTAGTCCTACAGGAGTCACCAATAACATTGTATGGTGTAGTCCTACAGTCACCAATAACATTGTATGGTGTAGCCCTACAGGAGTCACCAATAACATTGTATGGTGTAGTCCTACAGGAGTCACCAATAACATTGTATGGTGTAGCCCTACAGGAGTCACCAATAACATTGTATGGTGTAGTCCTACAGGAGTCACCAATAACATTGTATGGTGTAGCCCTACAGGAGTCACCAATAACATTGTATGGTGTAGTCCTACAGGAGTCACCAATAACATTGTATGGTGTAGTCCTACAGGAGTCACCAATAACATTGTATGGTGTAGTCCTACAGGAGTCACCAATAACATTGTATGGTGTAGTCCTACAGGAGACACCAATAACATTGTATGGTGTAGTCCTACAGGAGTCACCAATAACATTGTATGGTGTAGTCCTACAGGAGTCACCAATAACATTGTATGGTGTAGTCCTACAGGAGTCACCAATAACATTGTATGGTGTAGTCCTACAGGAGTCACCAATAACATTGTATGGTGTAGTCCTACAGTCACCAATAACATTGTATGGTGTAGTCCTACAGGAGTCACCAATAACATTGTATGGTGTAGCCCTACAGGAGTCACCAATAACATTGTATGGTGTAGTCCTACAGGAGTCACCAATAACATTGTATGGTGTAGTCCTACAGTCACCAATAACATTGTATGGTGTAGTCCTACAGGAGTCACCAATAACATTGTATGGTGTAGTCCTACAGTCACCAATAACATTGTATGGTGTAGTCCTACAGGAGTCACCAATAACATTGTATGGTGTAGTCCTACAGGAGTCACCAATAACATTGTATGGTGTAGTCCTACAGGAGTCACCAATAACATTGTATGGTGTAGTCCTACAGGAGTCACCAATAACATTGTATGGTGTAGTCCTACAGGAGTCACCAATAACATTGTATGGTGTAGTCCTACAGTCACCAATAACATTGTATGGTGTAGTCCTACAGGAGTCACCAATAACATTGTATGGTGTAGTCCTACAGGAGTCACTAATAACATTGTATGGTGTAGTCCTACAGGAGTCACCAATAACATTGTATGGTGTAGTCCTACAGGAGTCACCAATAACATTGTATGGTGTAGTCCTACAGTCACCAATAACATTGTATGGTGTAGTCCTACAGTCACCAATAACATTGTATGGTGTAGTCTTATAGTCACCAATAACATTGTATGGTGTAGTCCTACAGTCACCAATAACATTGTATGGTGTAGTCTTATAGTCACCAATAACATTGTATGGTGTAGTCCTACAGTCACCAATAACATTGTATGGTGTAGTCCTACAGTCACCAATAACATTGTATGGTGTAGTCCTACAGGAGTCACCAATAACATTGTATGGTGTAGTCTTATAGTCACCAATAACATTGTATGGTGTAGTCCTACAGTCACCAATAACATTGTATGGTGTAGTCTTATAGTCACCAATAACATTGTATGGTGTAGTCCTACAGTCACCAATAACATTGTATGGTGTAGTTCTACAGTCACCAATAGCATTGTATGGTGTAGTCCTACAGTCACCAATAACATTGTATGGTGTAGTCCTACAGTCACCAATAACATTGTATGGTGTAGTCCTACAGTCACCAATAACATTGTATGGTGTAGTCCTACAGTCACCAATAACATTGTATGGTGTAGTCTTACAGGAGTCACCAATAACATTGTATGGTGTAGTCCTACAGTCACCAATAACATTGTATGGTGTAGTCCTACAGTCACCAATAACATTGTATGGTGTAGTCCTACAGGAGTCACCAATAACATTGTATGGTGTAGTCCTACAGGAGTCACCAATAACATTGTATGGTGTAGTCCTACAGTCACCAATAACAACTCCAAGCCGACGCATTTACTACGTAATGTAGACCTTCATTAATCCCACAGGGTAAATTCTGTGCCATTCACGAGATATCTCGTGTTTAGAGCTTTACCACAGTGTGCCAAACATGAGATTCGATATACCTACCTTGAAGCATACCTTAGTTACGTCACCGTCAACAGCCAATCATTCTTACATACATACATACATACATACATACATACATACATACATACATACATACATACATACATACATACATACATACATACATACATAACCTTGTACCCACCCACCATTGAAACATATCTTAATTACGTCACCATCAACAGCCAAATATAACCACTCATAGCATGCATAGCAAGCTTCTGATCCAGCCGACCACAGTACTTGCGCGCTCTGCTAGTGTATGTGATACTAATAATAACATGGGAGATTAGGAATAATAAAGGTTACATCACACTGACCTTCCATAGGACTGTTGACGTCGTTTCTGTTGGCGAAAACGATGTCCACGTATTCCAACTGCAGTCTGGACAAGGATCCTCTCAAACCTGTCAAAATGGTCATCATCATCATCATCATCATCATCACTTTAATTTTACTTTTGACATAGTAATGGTCTTATTAGTTAATACATTTAAAGGAGCATTCAGTGATTTGGGAAACCCCCGGTCCGCCCCGGTAACAAGATATGCACATGCATGCACTACAGTGGGGTGACACGCGACAGGCCAACAGCACACACACCAAGGCCCGCCCCAGCTCGATCATGATTGGTGGAAGGTCCCTCTCTATCCTGATTGGATGAAGGCTTTGCCACCTAGCCAAAAACGAAACCTACGTTTTTTTTTACCCTCAGGGGTTAACTGGGGACAGGGAGGAACTCCTTATATGGTCAGCACACTCTATAGTAGGGAGGATTATCACAACAAAAAAAGTGATATTTGAATTAAGTGAAATCACTGAATATACCTTTAATTTAGAGGCATTCAAAAAAGGTCTTAAACGTCATTACATTGTAACTTTAGAAATGTGCAGCTACCCGTATGTTGGTCTATTTACTGTTGAGTGAGAAGTGGGGGCTGGAGATTATGTTGCGTGCGTGCGTGCGTGCGTGTGGGTGGTGGTGGTGGTGGGGGGAGTTAAGTAACCCGTACCGCGGTGTGCGTTACTTAAGGTCGGCTGGCGACCTAAGTTATAGGCCTACGAGTGCATATATGGTGCGATACGAAATTAACAGTTTACCATATTAAACACGGAATCAGTGAGGCGCTGCTCAGTCTAAGTTGAAGCTTTCAATTCATCATATATTATGTTTGGCTCAGCAATCTATCCTAAGTTAACATGGAATTTGTTTAATATGTTAATAGGTTCCACGATGAGGGGGCGTTTATGAATGGTCTATTATTGGTCAGGTGTTGGCGTCATGCGATGCGCTGCTGAACCGACATGTCCTTGGCGTGTAGAATGGCGTGCCATTGATTGCGATTCCAAAACTAAATGACAGTGTTTGAAATCATTCTGACCCGATAGACCTTAAACCTCTAAATGTTTTGTCAGTCAAAAGATAAAAATCACACCCGTGTGAACTGAGTGGTGTAAGGTCTTATATAGACTGATCAGCTGTGGTCTGACGTAATGAAATCACACCCGTGTGAACTGGGTGACCATAGCAACCGTGCTCATTTTTTGAGCACAGACAGACAGACAGACAGACAGACAGACAGACTAACAAAGCCAGTTGTAGGAGTGGTTTACACCACTCAAAAACAGTTCTGTCCGACCCGTCCTCTGTCTGTAAACCTTTCTGCGAGCGAACTGCAGTGAAACGAATGTCTCTGCCTGGCTCTCTCTCCTTTTCTCTCTCCCTCTCTCGACTCTCGCTGACAGACAGTGCACGTCTCAAGCAATGTTCATGAATCCGAGTAATTGTACGTGAGGTATGCAGAAGTGCATTTACATGATGCTGTAGGACTATTTGTGGCGGTGATGCGTCACATTACATGACCTATCCTATGGTATAGAAGCCGTGCTGCTGTTTGAATGAGATGCGGACCTTTCCCCCCCCCGTCTCATCATCTGTCTGTCTGTGTTTCTGTCTCTGTGTCCCTGTTTATCCCTGTATGGAGAGTTTTGGAAAATCTTAAAGGACCACTTCACCACTTTTCAACTTCTCTTCCTATAATTGGTCCTAACTAATGTTCATGATAAAATACCACCATTTTTTCCTACTCAGTCTGTGTCTCATAGGAAGGCTGTGGGCAGTTCAGAAACACCAGTGACATCATCGATGGTGAATCCAAGCTAATAGAAACGGCAGGCTTTCTTTTTCCTGAAAAGTTGCAATGCAAAAGTTGAATCCATCATTCTCACGATAATACAAATCTAAATATATTTTAAAACAAATCTTGTTTAAAAAAATTCTGCCTAATGATGATGTCACTGGTGGACGGGTGTCCGAACTGCCCAAAGCCCTCCT
Source organism: Electrona antarctica (assembly GCF_951216825.1). Lineage (NCBI taxonomy): Eukaryota > Metazoa > Chordata > Actinopteri > Myctophiformes > Myctophidae > Electrona > Electrona antarctica. The sequence continues at coordinate 53,286,325 of NC_136789.1, read as the reverse complement.
ATGAGACACAGACTGAGTAGGAAAAAAATTGTGGTGTTTTATCATGAACATTAGTGAGGACCAATTATATGAAGAGATGTTGAAAAGTGGTGAAGTGGTCCTTTAACACAGCAAAAATAGATGTGTTGTGAGTTTGATGTTGTCTTTATCATATTCAAAGAAAAGTGGCTGAGAACAGAAGTATGTATGGGAAGTAAGAGAGAAGTCACCATAACTGAGACTGGGAAACGGTGAATTAAATAAAACATCATATTTAATTGGAAACCACCCTACAGGTTTATGTGATGATTGCCAGGAGGAGCTCCGACAGGGATGTTAAAGGACAACTTTAGTTTTTTTCAACCAAGGTTTATGTTTTAGGTTGTTCTTAGAGAAAATGAAAGATGAGTGTTAATTTTTTTTCATTCGCTGCTTTCTTTCGTTTTAGCGATTTTAGCTATTTTTGACAGGGGGCGGGGGCATTCAAACAAAGGGGCTAAATATTTGTAAAAAAAAAGATTAGCGATTTCTTGTTTATTATTTACTAGTCCTACTAGACCCCGCCACAAAAGCTCACGGGATCTATTGAATGTCAAGAGGGAGGTGACAAACTGACATATTGAGCCTACGACACAGTAAGGCTTCCCCCCAGAAGGCTACCTTCACATTCAGTAGATCCCGTGGTCTTTTGTGGCCAGATGTCATTTCTTGGGGTCTATTAGGACTATAGTAAATAATAATAAATAAATCGCCATCATATTTTGTAAAGAAATACTCGAATACCCTGTCAAAAATAGCTAAACTTCCTAAAACAAAAGAAAGCAGTAAATTAAATTAAATGAACACTCATATTTTACTTTACAACCTAAAACATGAACCTTGGTTGAAAAAAACTAAAATTGTCATTTAAACCCGACGTGAAGCCTGGGGGGGTTTATTTCTCAACAATGAGCGGCTCGCCGTAAATTATCCCACTTATTTACGGCTACTTGAATTAATAAATACATTCATAAATAGACCCGAAAGGAACAACACGCGGAAATATTCAATTTCTTATGGTAATGAAAGTATTCTGTTAATTTATGCCTGGTCGCGGTGCATCCAGTGCAATGCGGTCACCACGGAAAACAACAAACACTGTTGATCAAATAGAATACATTTTCGGTTACCGCTTTGTCTAATTCTCGCTTCAAAAGACATTCCTGAGCGCAATGTTCAGCTGTAAATGACATTGTGCGTTTGTTTACATGGCTGCACGGCAAGCCATTTATCAAATCGTCCTACATCATCCTACGTTCATGTATCGAGAACTCTTATGAAGTTCCATCATGACAAGTCTCTTCAAGGTGAACCGCTTCCTCTTCCTGTCCAGCGGCCAATTTGTCCTTCAGTTCTGCATTCTCGGCCGCATATTTCTCCAAATTATTTTCCGCTTCCCAGAGCGCATCCCGCTCGTCCTGCATCACGGTGTTTGTAAAGGTCTCGGATCGTCACCCCTGTGAAAAGGCTTTCCATCCGTCTGTCTGTCCGTCACTCACTGCAGTCTGAGATTAGTCTGTTGACTAATCTCTGCAAATGCTTCTTGACGTGTCCATGCAATGTGCTCCACCACCTGTCCAGCAGCCTGTCCAGCTCCTTGGTCAGTTTCCTCTCCTCCTTCCTCAGCTTCTGGATTTCTTCGTTCTTTTCGGCCAATTTGTCCTTCAGTTCTGCATTCTCGGCCGCATATTTCTCCAAATTAGTTTCCGCTTCCCTGAGCGTCTCTTGCTCGGCCTGCATCACACAAGTCTTCGTAGAGGACAGCTCGTCGTCTCAGATCTCCACCACTGTGAAAAAGCCTTTCCATCCGTTTATCTGTCTGTTCGTCTGTCCCTTTTATGCCTGTAGGGAGATCCCTGATGTCATCGATATGACATCATAGTCAGCGTGTTGAGAGCTTGCAGTTTTGGAAAACTAGACCTGTACGTGCCCGTCTCAGTCGGCCACCGGCCTACTTGGGAACGATGCAACTTGGGAACCTAATGATATATAAGTTGTCATAGCACCCGGTATAACTGTCAGCCGGTGTCCCACATGGAGATCTGTGTATGTGCCTGTGTGTGTGTGTGAAGACTGCAAACTGAAAAGTGTACTTGGCAATCAATTCGGCCCACTGGCAGAGCCTGATTGGTTGAGCCTCAATTGGCTGAGGCAGAGGCTGGAGCTGATTAAACTGCTTTCCAATTCCATGTAATACTTATGGATGAGTCCCTTCAATGTGAACCTCTTCTTCTTCTTCTTCTGCGTCTCCCTCTTTATCTCCCACAGCCTGTCCAGCTCCTTGTCGAGTCTCCTCACCTCGTTCCTCAGCGCCTGGATTTCGTTGTCCTTTTTGGCCAATCTGCCCTTCAGTTTTGCATTCTCTGCCACATATTTCTCCACATTATTCTCCACTTCCCTGAGCGCCTCTTCCTTGTCCTGCATCACGGTCTTTGCAAAAGTCATCTCAGATCTGTGAAAAGGCTGTCTTCTCTCTCTCAGCCTGTCTGTCTATCAGTATGTCTGTCAGTCTGTCAGTCTGTCAATACATCTGTCCGTCTGTCTCTCTATCTCTCTCCGTCCGTCTGTCCCTTTTATGCCTGTATGGAGATCCCTGATGTCATCGATATGACATCATAGTCAGCGTGTTGACAGCTTGTAGTTTCGGAAAATGTTCGAAATGTTTAAAATGAACACAGCAAAAAAACCTTTGAACTGCCGTTGACGGGATTGACGGATTGGATTAATTAATCCAAACCTACCGTTGACGGAATTGACGGGCTGGTTTAATTCCCTATAATCGGGAGCTTAATATAACAAAATGTAGCATCTTTTGGCTAATTTGGCTAACGGCCGATGTAATCTTCCTAAAACCGGCCGAAATATGCTATATTTCCGTGCTCAGACCCAGGGACACAGGGACACAGCCAGCCAGCCAGCCAGCCAGGGACACACATAGTTGTCTATATAGGAGTGGTTGCACCACTCAAAAAGAAAAACGTGCTCCCACTTCCAGGCCATTCATTCATGCCTTCATTTCAGTACAGTTAGTGATAATAATACCAGCCCAGGGGGGACTGGTGGTGATTTTGATGATGCTATGTAGGCCTATCAATACATATTTATAGCAAACAACAACACAAGTAGGCTACAACCAACACAACATGGGGGTTCCAGTTCCACTGCTCCAGTGAATGTTGTATGTGCAGATAGGCTGAGATAGCTCATAGCTGCTCTTATTGGTGGTGGTGGCAATACTAATTTGAGTCTGGATTTATAAACAAATTAAGACCAAAACCAGAATTAATAATTTGATTATCAAACACACACGTGTCCCTTTCAGTATCTTTCTGTCTCTCTCTCGCTCAAAAGTAGGCTACGCACACTGTCACACACACACACACACACACACACACACACACGGGCTCCGCCATGACACTAGTCAGACAGTAAACAAACTCCGCTCGTCACCACATGTAGTACACAAACGCACACACACACAAACGCACACACACTCCTCCTCCCCCTTCTCTCCCGCAAGGCAAGCAGACTGACAGTTTTTCTCATGAAAAATAACGGAAGAATAACGCACCATGTAGTAACTGTAACAACGTTACTGAATTTAAAAAATAACGTGTTACAGCAACCGTTACTGCCGAAAGTAACGGCGTTAATGTAACGCTGTTACTGTATGCATGTAATACTTCTGGATGAGTCCCTTCAATGTGAACCTCTTCTTCTGCCTCTTTATCTCCCACAGCCTGTCCAGCTCCTTGTCCAGTCTCCACACCTCGTGCCTCAGCGCCTGGATTTCGTTGTCCTTCTTGGCCAATCTGCCCTTCAGTTTTGCATTCTCTGCCACATATTTCTCCACATTATTCTTCACTTCCCTGAGCGCCTCTTCCTCGTCCTGCATCACGGTCTTTGCAAAAGTAACCTCAGATCTGTGAAAAGGCTGTCTTCTCTCTCTCAGCCTTTCTGTCTATCAATATGTCTGTCCATTTGCCTATCCGTCTGTCTCTCTATCTCTCTCTGTCTGTCTGTCCCTTTTATGCCTGTATGGAGATCCCTGATGTCATTGATATGACATCATAGTCAGCGTGTTGACAGCTTGTAGTTTCGGAAAATGTTCGAAATGTTTACAATTAACACGGCAAAAAAAAATATTAATGTGATTTTTCAATAGATTCCAAGATTTCAATATGAATTGATTATGCACGGGATCTGACGGCGAGCTGGTCATTGTTGAGAAATAAACCCCGACAGGGTGATTAAACAGTGATGTGAATCGGAGAGATTTAAAAGTATCCCTCCTAAGAGTAACAACATGAAACATTCCAAGTCCTGCTTTTCTAATGCTTCTCGCAAAAAGCTGGTCACAGGCCTCTTCCTGTCGCAACTCGATTATGGCGATACTGTCTACCAAACTGGCTTCTGTGATTCCCGTATAGCAAATGTTGGTTCTCTTGCTTTTTAGTTTATTAGGAAATTTCGTTGCTTAGTTTTATATATTAGCCTTATTGGTTGCACTATTAGACGTTTCTGTTCTTCCTTTGAGCTTCTTCGGTAGTGGGTACTGTATTTATGAGCGTTGCATGTTTGTCCTGTTATTGTTTTGTATTTATTGTTACTGGCAGAGCTGTGTCACTTATTTTGCCCTTTTCTCTTGGCCAGTTCACACTTGTAAAAGAGACTTTAGTCTCAATGTGGTTTTTACTGGTTAAATAAAATAAAAAAATCACACCCGTGTGAAGTGAGAGGCGCTCTTATCATCATATCATCAGCATGCATCATCTCATACTGACCAATCAGAATGCCTGTTGCCTGTGATTGGTTAGCTGATTTGCTCGTTTACATATGACGATGCATTTTCCCTTCAATGTCAACAGCCGTGGAGCAAGCTTGTCTCGTCAACCATGTGACTCCCATTGGAAATTAATTGCGAGCTGCTCTGCCCCCCTCTCCCCCCAGGACAGCGAGAGAGCACCCTGTCTTTCATGTGTGAGCGACGCCTAATTATCCCATCAAATGTTTTCAAACACATTCCCGAGAGCTGTGAATGACATTATGCATTTGTTTACACTAGACCTGTACGTGCCCGTCGCAGTCGGCCACCGGCCTACTTGGGAACCTAATGATATACGTTGTCATAGCACCCGTTTTAACTCTCAGCCAGTGTCCCACATGGAGATCTGTGTATGTGCCTGTGCCCCCTGGCAGAGCCTGATTGGTTGAGTGTCAATTGGCTGAGGCTGGAAATTGCACAGGTGAAAGGAGTTGGCCTCATTAGGCCCACTGGCAGAGCCTGGCCCAGGTGAAAGGAGTTGGCCTCATTAGGCCCACTGGCAGAGCCTGACCAGAGCCTTTTGTGGTGTTTCTGGAGAACCGTGGGTCCGACAGACTCGATACCAGGCACTGCACTCACTGCGGGGGTGTGGAACGCGTGTGTCGAATGGGTGGGTGAAACGGTTCTCGAGTTACGTGCATTACACACACACACACACACACACGCACGCAGAGACGAGGTGCATTTACAGTAGGATAGCTGCATGGCAGCCATTTATCAAATTGTCCTACATCATCCTACTAATTAATATTCCATCGACAGTGACGCATCTGCAAGTAAACTATCGACAGTTCTTCGAAGATGCATCCTGACAAGTCCATTCAAGGTGAAGCTCTTCATGTCCTGCTCCTTTTTCAGTTTCCTCAGCTTCTGGAGTTCTTCGTCTTTTGCTTTTATTTTAACTATGAACGTCGCTATGCACTCGTCCTGTTCGACCAATTTGTCCTTCAGTTCTGCATTCTCGGCCACATATTTCTCCAACTTATTTTCCGCTTCCCTGAGCGCCTCTCGCTCGTCCTGCATCACGGTCTCTGTAACGGACAGCTCGTTGATCATTCTTCACCCTGTGAAAAGGCTTTCCGTCCGTGTGTCTGTCTCTCTCTCTCTGCCTGTCAGCCTATCTGTCTGTCGGTCTGTCTATCTGTATCTTTATGTCCGTCAGTCTGTCCCTTTTATGCCTGTATGGAGATCATCGATATGACATCATAGTCAGCGTGTTGAAAGCTTGTAGTTTTGGATAGTAGAATTGTTGTGAATTTTCAAGATTGCAGTATGCATGGATTAAGCATGGGATAATTGACGGCGAGCTGGTCATTCTTGAGGAATAAACCCTGACAGGGTGATTAAACCGTGACGTGAATCGGAGGGATTTAACCCCCCTGAAGGAGAGACTTTGACCCTAAAAGTAACAACAACGTGAAAAATGTGGTTCATTATTTTGTTTATTATGGATCCCCATTAGTCCTCAATACAGTGAAGACTACTCTTCCTGGGGTCCAAACACTCATACAATCAAATCAAATTAAAACATAATACATAATTTTGCCATTACATTAAAACAAAACAAAAATAATTGAAGATTTCAGACTTCATACCTTCTACAAATGATATTACATTACAATCAGTAAATTACAAACAAATTATAAACTACAAACTAAAGATTGTAAATCCTACTACTAATACTTGAAATCAAACACTCAACAAGCTAACTAAACATAATTGCTTTCCTAAACCTGCCTTCAATTTATTTTTAAAGCTTAATTGACCTATAGCTAAGCCCCTCCCCAAACTGCTATGGTCCAATCACAGCTAAACATAACATGGGTTAGACAAACTTCTCCACCAATAGTTGTCCTATATGATAAAACATTGTTTTAAAAAATAAATGTCACGCACATATTTTCCCAGTGCATACGGCAGGCCTTGTTGACGGATTTGGAAGAGATTTTGAAGATCTGGTTCCAAAAATGAACCAGTATTTAACGTGTAAAATCTATGATATTTACATTGGAATGAATGAGCCCGGCTGGAAAGTGTCCAAGTGGGAGCTCATTCCAATGTGTCCCTGCTCTATACTGTACATTACCGTCCTCGTATGCACATTTGTTCTAGGTATTAAAGGTGCAGTAAAGTGGCCACCTATAGCCTGTCTGGTGACATAGCCATGGTGGGTTGTATCTGTAGAAACAACTGTGTATGTTTACCAGAATTATATATATTAAACAGGAATGTCACAAGGCTACAAGCCAACCTTTGATCCACTCTCATCCATGACAATGCAGCACGCGTCCACTCAATACTAGTCCTCCCAGAACAGTCTAGTGATAAACTTACCCTCTACCTCTATAAATGAAGGCACTTTGGCCATTTTATCCCTACCCACAGCTTAATTAAATATCTTCCACGGTTTATATATTTACATTCCTCAAATTTGCTTTGATAGTGGCGTTTATTCTTCTGTCTATTAATTTTAGTAATTTTATTCTGAAGGGCTCGATACTTTTGCCAGGCTATCTGGGCAGCCAGATGCAACCGCAGACTGCTTAAGTAAATTTCTCTCTTTTTTTAACTCATCAAACCAGGGGGCTTGGATCCTCCTAACAGTACGCTTTTTCAGCACAAATATTTGAGAATAATGTTGTAAATATTATTAATGCAGCCTCTGTATCCTTACAGTCAAGAACCAAACCCCAGTTCACTTTTTTCAAACCCGTAAGAAAATTATCCTCAGAAAATACATTATTTTGATTTTGATGATCTCAGGCCCACTTTTGGGCACATTCGCTTTCCAAGTTGTTGCAATTATGTTATGGTCCCTAAAACCCACTTGGACAGAAATAGCTTTAGAGCATTTTTCTGGGGCATTTGTAAAATAATGATCTATACATTAGGATGAACGTGAACCGTCTCTATTAACACAAATCCTTGCAGGCAGGTTCACAATCTGAGACAAATTGTATACCGTGGCTGCATCACTCAACTTTCGTTTCAAAGAACAGTTACTAGAAAACCAATCCACATTCATATCTGCTGCAAATAATATTTCAGAATCAGTCACATTTTGTAACAAAGATTATTCAAATAGTCAATACCAGGACTAGGTGGCCTATAGCAACAGCATGTTATTAAATGGACTTCATATGTGGTAAGTGCACTTGTAGCCATAGAGCTTCCACACCATCTATACCTAGGACTTTTCTAATCTTTACAGGGATATGATCCTGAATGTAAAACGGGGTGCGATGCGATGCGGTCGCGTATCATTGTACTACTACTACTTACTATCAGATCTTAGGTACAGTTCAAAGACGCGTTTGGTCTTTGAACTAAGACCAAACGTGTCTTTGAACTAAGCGATGTCATAGTAAAATATTCAATCAATCTGTATGTATGTTTACATCAATTTGCATGAACACACGCGTTGAAACAAGGTGGTAAAGATACCAAGGAGTGGACAGTGAGGTCACTCTTATGCAACACGGAAGTAGTATGGACTTGAAGCTGTTTATAAACCAGTCAGTCAGTGACATCACTGACGAGTCCTTGGTGTTACTCTTCCTGCGACGGTGAAACCAGGCTTTCACCGTCGTCTTGACTCTTTTTTTCCCCTCCTTCTTCCCCCTTCATGGGCCCCCTGGGGGCGCTGGGCCCCAGTGCATTGCACCGGTTGCACCGTCGATATATTCGCCACTGATTCTATCGACACATCTGCAATTAAACTATCGACTGATTCTATCGACACAATTAAACTATCGACTGATTCTATCGACACATCTGCAATTAAACTATCGACTGATTCTATCGACACATCTGGCTCTGCACTCTCGATCAATCTCTCGACCAATCTCCGAAGATGCATCCTGACAAGTCCATTCAAGGTGAAGCTCTTCATGTCCTGCTCCTTTTTCAGTTTCCTCAGCTTCTGGAGTTCTTCGTCTTTTGCTTTTATTTTAACTATGAACGTCGCTATGCACTTGTCCTTTTCGGCCAATTTGTCCTTCAGTTCTGCATTCTCGGCCACATATTTCTCCAACTTATTTTCCGCTTCCCTGAGCGCCTCTCGCTCGTCCTGCATCACGGTCTCTGTAACGGACAGCTCGTTGATCATTCTTCACCCTGTGAAAAGTCTTTCCGTCCGTGTGTCTGTCTCTCTCTCTCTGCCTGTCTGCCTATCTGTCTATCGATCTGTATCTGTCTGTCCGTCAGCCTGTGCATCTGTCAGTCTGTCCCTTTTATGCCTGTATGGAGATCCCTGATGTCATCGATATGACATCATAGTTAGCGTGTTGAAAGCTTGTAGTTTTGGAAAATAGAAGTTGTTGTGAATTTTCAAGATTGCAGTATGCATGGATTAAGCATGGGATAATTGACGGCGAGCTGGTCATGAGGAATAAACCCTGACAGGGTGATTAAACCGTGACGTGAATCGGAGGGATTTAACCCCCCTGAAGGAGGGACTTTGACCCTAAAAGTAACAACAACATGAAAAATGTGGTTTATTTTTTTGTTTATTATGGATCCCCATTAGTCCTCAATACAGTGAAGACTACTCTTCCTGGGGTCCAAACACTCATACAATCAAATCAATTTAAGACATAATACAATGGAAGTTTGCCATTACATAGTTAAAACAAAAGAAAACAAAAATAAGCTGGAAAGTGTCCCAAGTGGGAGCTCATTCCAATGTGTTCCTGCTCTATACATTACCGTTCTCGTATGCGCATTAGTTCTAGGTATTAAAGGTGCAGTAAAGTGACCACCTATAGCCTGCCTGGTGGCATGTTCTGAGTGAGCTGAAGCTTGTCCAAATCCTTTTTTGAAGCACTAGACCAAAATTGTTGTTGGGCAGTAATCAAGACTGGACAAAACTAGTGATTGACTAGTAGACTATAGTCAACAGACAGGGCCTGGACAACTTCCCTGGGGGACGCCACATTGAGGGGTCACAATCTCTGACAATGTACCATTAAACACGACACATTGTTGCCTGCCATTGTTAACTTAATTAATTCAACAGCACTTTCTTTAAAATATATATATGATGATAACTTCCTGAGCAGCAACTCATGATCTATTACATCGAATGCCTCACTAAAGTCAAAGTAGCCTATATGCACCCACTTCTTGTCAATATTTTTAAGCCATGGTTGTCAGTAAGCACTGTGAGTGCTGTGCCTGTTGAATATCCAACCTTATATGCATGCTGACACTCAGAGTTAATGCTGAATTCGCACTAAAGTCAAAGTAGCCTACAGCACCCACTTCTTGTCAATATTTTTAAGCCATGGTTGTCAGTAAGCACTGTGAGTGCTGTAACTGTTAAATATCCAACCTTACATGCATGCTGACACTCAGGGACAATGCTGAATTCTTCAAAGTAACCTTGAATTTGTTGATATAACTAATATACAATATATATATTATATACAGTTGGAGGCCATCGATATTGTCATTTTCTTTTTGCTGAGGTTTGCGTGATCTGCGCAAAAGGACAGTTAACCCATTTTGGGTGGGAACCCCTTTTGGTGTTTTAAACATTGTTATAATTTAGCTATTGGAAAATAGCAGATCTACAAGCTCATAGCGCGCCACCGAGTGGCGCGCTACGAGCTTGTAGGTCTGCTATTTTTGAAAAATCGTGAAAATATTTATTTCAGAAAACTGGAGGATTTAGAAGGATTTTTTTAAATTTTGAGGTCAGGCCTAAATGGGTCAAATGATAAGGGACAATATCGATGGCACCCAACTGTATATATATAATATATAATAATAACTTTCTCCATCACTTTACTTAGCACCGGTAGAATACTCACGGGCCTACTATTCTGACCAGTGAATGGTTCCCTACTAGGGCTGTGAATCTTTGGGTGTCCCACGATTCGATTCCGATTCTTGGGGATTCAACTCGATTCTCAATCCAAAAACAATTCAATACATTTCATCACAATCTACTCCAGTCTTGAACTGAACAGTAACTTGAAAATGACTGAAACATGCTGTTTACTGTGATTAGGGTAAGCTTATTTTTCACATCACAGACACCATGTAGTGAAAATAGATTTTTGGAAATTATGAATCGATTTTGAATCGTTCATAACGGAATCGCGATTCTAATTCGAATCGATTTTTTTTGACCCCCCTATTCCCTACTGCTTTTTGGCAGTGGAGTAACCTTTGCAATTTTCCATAGCTGTGGGAAAACACAATTTTCAAGACACAAATATATGCCATAGAGGTGCCACAATACACATACTTTGCCGACAACTTCAGTAACCTACGATCTAAATAATCAACTCCACATGTGGCTTATCACTTTTAATTGAAAATAACAGTGTTTCTACCTCTTCTACTCCAGTCCTATCCTCTTGAATTCAAAATTACACACCTTGTCCTTCATGATCTTTTTTAATTGTATTTACTTTATTAATGAAGAACTTATTAAGGTAATGTGCTATGTCAACTGGTCTAGTGATAAACTTGCCCCTCTACCTCTATAAATGAAGGCACTTGTATCCCTACCCACAGCTTCATTAAAGATGTTCCACATTTTGTGCAAAACTAATGCTTGGAATGGATTCGGCATCATGAAAACCCCCTAGTTTGACATGTCACATGCTACTTAAAGTATAATGAAATTTGGAATTTTTTGCCATATATTGGTTGATAATGGTACCCTAACTTTCAGCAGCTGTCACAAAGTTTCCCAAGGGAGTTGGTTTGGAACAAATCTTTCTGTGATGGTAGACACCTTTATGAACACATCTGTGAAGAAAGCTAGTGGTAAGCATTTTCTTTGCAGATTTGCCACAACTTAAAGGACAACTTTAGTTTTTTTCATGTTTTAGGTTGTTATTAGAGAAAGTAAAATATGAGTGTTCATTTTTTCCATTTGCTGCTTTCTTTCGTTTTAGGGATTTTATCACAGGGGGGAGGGGGCATTCGAGCATGGGGCTAAATACATATTTTTTTTACAAAATGTTATAGCGATTTCTTTTTTTATCGTTTACTATAGTCCTACTAGACCCCAAGAAATTACATCTGGCCACAAAAGATCACAGGATCTACTGAATATGAAGGTAGCCTACTGGGCCGGGAAGCCGCACTGTGTGTCATAGGCTCAATATGTCAGTTTGGCATATTCAGTAGATCCTGTGATCTTTTGTGGCCAGATGTAATTTCTTGGGGTCTAGTAGGACTATAGTAAATAATACAAAAAAAATCGCTATAAGATTTTGTAAAAGAAAGTACATATTTAGCCCCATGCTCGAATGCCCCCGCCCCCCTGTCGAAAAGGCTAAAATCCCTAAAACGAAAGAAAGCAGCAAATGAAAAACAAGAATTGATTCAAATCAATTAATTACCAGCTGATTACAATCTTCAGAATTGTGCTATTATCTGAAATGTATATATCTGTGTGTGTGTGTGTGTGTGTAAACAACAACAGGATCTGTCCAGGTGAGTGTAGCCTAGTACAAAATGGAGCCAAACATTGGTGACTATCAAGTCATTAGAGGAAATGGAGGTTATTTGGAATGTGTTGTCTGTAGCTTGATTTAACAGACCGAAAAGAAATGAGAGGGAACATTGCCGCGGACCACCGCACCAACCTCCGCAGGGACCCCCCTTATATTCAATCAATTCAATTCAAGAATTGATTCAATATGAATAATAACCAGCAGCTTCCGTATAGATGTGTGTTTAATATAAGGGGGGTCCCTGCAGAGGTTGGTGCGGTGGTCCGCGGCAATGTTCCCTCTAATTTGTTTTCGGTCTGAGTAAACACTCAAACCTCCTGAGCAGACATCAGCAACTGCTGAGCAAACATACATCACCTTGACACCAACTAGCCCAACATGAGAGAATGCGAAGCGCCCCACACTTCACACAGGTGTGTTTTTTTTTTTTTTGCCAAATGGATTTTGGGAGTGAATCAATGAATAGTTAGATAAGGCAACAAGTTACAACATTTTTTTTGGTAATGTCAAGGTGGTAGGCTAGCAATTGTAGGAGCCTTTTCAGGCTGTGACCCGCCAAAGTAATCATATTTGAACTGGGGACCCCCCCACCCAGACAAGCAACAGAATGGTTCCACAGATAAATGTTGTGAAATAGCAGATGTCCAAGGTCGTTGTGAACTTGTGGATTGGCTATTTGCACAATTGTTGCCTCTGTCTTATATAATAATAGGGCTGTCAATCGATTCAAATATGTAATCGCGATTAATCACATGATTGTCCATAGTTAATCGCAAATTAATCGCATATTTTTATCCGTTCTAAATATACCTTAAATCAGTGGTTGTCAAGATTTGTCATATCAAGGCCCATTATTTATTCTGCATTTGAGCCACGGACCACCATTTGATGACATTTAGCCTTCCAGACCCAAACTAAAGAACTGTATTGATGTTGGTACCATTAGGAGAGATAACAGGCCAATGTTGATCAAATTCATTTTGCTACATTCTCAAATTGTGTAGAAGTAATGCAGATGTTTAACAATTTTTCAACTGTTGAGAGTGTGAAATTGAACCAAAAGGACCCACTTGGTTTAATTGTACTCGCAAGAGTTAAAGATCTCTAAGGGTTCATTTGGTTACCAAGTCTCCATCATGTAGCTGGGGACCACCTGGTGGTCCCCAGACCACAGGTTCAGAACCACTGCTTTAGTGCTTTTCAAAATACTCTTATCAACATGGGAGAATGTTTATTTTGTTGCAAATGCCATGGAAGAGGGCAGAAATTCTCAAAGCATAAACTCCACACACACGCTGCGCGAGACGAGACCCCTCCGCTCCGCCTGCCTCTCTCTCCTGCAAGCCATAGCTGCAAGCACGCACACACACAGGCTGTCAACATTAGCTTTAGCAGGCATTAGCATGGTGCAAAAGTAACTGCTGTGTTTGTCTCCCGAAACTGTTCAGTTCAGCCTGCATGAACAGTGCTCGAGCGCTCGGTTTCTGCCCCCTCAATGTCGTAACTCTTCTATGAGTTGGCTCTGGGTCAAACCACCACGATGGGAAATGGCTGTGAATGTGCGTGGCAATGGAATTGTCCAATGCGAACTCTATAATCGTAATAGTTTGGCACAAACCAACTATTGGCGAAGAACAATATTGATGTAACTAAGAGTTTCGATGAGTTAGCTATATTTTATATACAGAGATTTAGAAGGAATAAGCGAAATCGTGAGGCGACAATTCCTCCTCCTCCGCCGCTGTTTCTCTTCTCCTGAGGAGAGATCACAGTGGGCGGTGGCTTCCAGGCGTGTGTGTGTGTGTGTGTGTGTGTGTGTGTGTGTGTGTGCGTGTGTGTCTGAGCCAATGGCGCGAGGGGAGGCAGTGTTGCCAGGTCCGCGAATTATAAGCGAGTTGGAGTGTGTGTAAGTAGTGTGTTGAAAGGTGTTTTTTGTGGGCTTTTGAAATATGCAGACTTGGCAACACTCAGCAAGAAGTACTCGGCAGTATGGTTGCCAGTGTTGCCAACTGTCGTGACAGAAATAAGCTAAGCAGCCTCCACATTAGGCTGGAAATATGCAGACTGGAAATATGCAGACTTGGCAACACTCAGCAAGAAGTACTCGGCAGTATGGTTGCCAGTGTTGACAACTGTCGTGACAGAAATAAGCTAAGCAGCGTCCACGTTAGGCTGGAAATATGCAGACTGGAAATATGCAGACTTGGCAACACTCAGCAAGAAGTACTCGGCAGTATGGTTGCCAGTGTTGCCAACTGTCGTGACAGAAATAAGCTAAGCAGCCTCCACGTTAGGCTGGAAATATGCAGACTGGAAATGCATGCGGACTTGGCTGGAAATATGCAGACTTGGCAATCGACCAGTCGACTACCAGTGTGGATCTACTGTTGCAAGTTTCCCATCCTAATATAGACCTGCCGATTCTTCGAATCAGCTGGTAAAAATTAACACTCATCTTTTACTTTCTCTAATAACAACCTAAAACATGACAACACAAAAAAACTAAAGTTGTCCTTTAAGCTAACTTTACCTAACTACTAGGACTTTTCTCATTTTTACAGGGATATGATCCTGAATGTAAAATTCTGTCCCTCCATTTTCATCTCTATCTAGTCTAATTACAGTATGTTGTATCCTTGAACAGCCAACTCAGAATGCTGTAATTTTGAGTGGTGCAAACCACTCCAACAACCAGCTTTGTCTGTATGTTTGTGTACCTGTGTACGTGTCCGTGCACAGGTGAGCATAGCTTTGTCTGTATGTTTGTGTACCTGTGTACGTGTCCGTGCACAGGTGAGCATAGCTTTGTCTGTATGTTTGTGTACCTGTGTACGTGTCCGTGCACAGGTGAGCATGGTTGCTATGTTTAGTGTGTGACGTCACTGACATAGCTGATCAGACTATATAAGACCTTGCACCACTCAGTTCACACAGGTGTGATTTTTTCATTACATGAATATTATTTTCATTCAAAATAGAACACAGATTCAGTAACCTACATATATTTAAATGTGCAAACCGTATCCCTTTTTTGGTAATTTAATAGACATTTTGAAAAACTGAAAATAATAAATAAGAAAAACAGTAAATCAAATAAAGAATAAAAACTCACAAATTAAAATCCGGAGATTTTGTCAGTGATGATGTTCACGTCTTCCCTTACGCCAACTTTCTCAGTTCATCCTGATGTCTGACTACTACCACCTTAGCTTGCTACAGAGACTTGGTGCATTTATAGTTAGCAGATGAGCTGCTCCAGAGGTCTGGGCCTGCAACACGCTCCCCTTTCAATCAGCAATTTCACTTTTGGTTGCAAATTCAAAGAGTAAAATCTACTGGTAACCTCTTTTAGACAAGATAGATCCACAGCCTCACAGCACATCAGCACTAATGAAAGTATTCCATACATTTATGCCAGGTAGCGGTGCGTCCAGCGCAACACGGTCGCTTCAGAAAACAACAAAGTGTTCATCAAATAGAATCAATTTTCAGTTACCGCATTGTCTAATTCTCGCTTCAAATGTTCTCAAATACATCCCTATGTTTCGCTGTGCGACATTGTGCATTTGTTTATATAGCTGCACGGCAGCCATTTATCAAATCGTCCTACATCATCCTACGTAAATCTACCGCAAATTTTCTGAAGGTTCTGCTTGATAAATCCCTTCAACGTGAACCGCCTGCCCAGCTCCTCGTTCAGTTTCATCACCTCTTTCCTCAGGTTCCGGATTTCTTTGTTCTTTTCGGCCAACTTGTCCTTCAGTTCTGCATTCTCGGCCGCATATTTCTCCAAATTATTTTCCGCTTCCCTGAGCGCCTCTCGCTCGTCCTGCATCACGATCTTTGGCCAGCTTGTTGTCCCAGATAATGGGAAAATGTTTCCCATCCGTCTGTTAATCTCTTTCTCTGTCTGTCCCTTGTATGCCTGTATGGAGATCCCTGATGTCATCGATATGACATCATAGTCAGCGTTTTGAGAGCTTGTAGTTTTGGAAAATGACTCAAATTTACACAGCAAAAAAGATGCGTTGTGAGTTTAGGATTTCAATATGCATGGATTATTAAGCACGTGATTAAGCCCTGAAGGAGGGACTTTGACCTAAAAGTAACAACAACATGAAAAATTCCATTGCTTACGGTAAATGAAGGCATTCCGTTAATATACGCCGGGTAACGGGACGTCCATCGCAACACGGTCGCCTCGGAAAACAACAGCAAGTGTTGATCAAATAGAATCAATTTTCAGTTACCGCATTGTCTAATTCTCCTACGGTAATGAATTCTCCTACGTTAATAAATTGATATGTCTCTGAACGTACTGATAGATAAGTCCCGTCAACGTTAACCCCTTCCTCTTCCTGTCCAGCTCATAGTTCAGTATGCTCACCTCTTCCCTCAGCTTCCGGATGTCTTTGTCCTTTTCGGCCAACTTGTCCTTCAGTTCTGCATTCTCGGCCGCGTATTTCTCCAAATTATTTATCGCTTCCGTGAGCGCCTCTTGCCCGTCCTACATCACGGTGTTTGTAAAAGTCAGCTCGTCGTCGTCTCAGATCTTCACCCCAGTGAAAAGGCTTTCCATCCGTCTATCTGTCTCTCTCTCTGCCTGTCTATCTGTCTGTCTTGTCTGTCCATCCGTCCGGCCGTCCACCAATCTGTCCCTTTTATGCCTGTATGGAGATCCCTGATGTCATCGATATGACACCATAGTCAGCGTGTTGAGAGCTTGTAGTTTTGGAAAATGTCTAAAGTTGAAACACAGCAAAAAAGATCTGTTGCGAGTTTTAAAGGATTTCAGTATGCATGGATTAAGCACGGGATAATTAACGGCAAACTTGTCATTGTTTCGCTGTGAGTGACATTGCGCATTTGTTTACGTGGCTGCACGGCAGCCATTAAATCAAAATCGTCCTGCTAATCATCCTACGCGAATTTATCAAGGTCATCAGCAAGGTCCTTCCTGATAAGTCCCCTCAAGGTGAAGCTCCTCCTCCTCCTGCCCAGGAGCTGGTCGAGCTGGTCGTTGAGTTTCCTCATCTCGTTCCTCAGTGCCTGGACTTCGGAGTCTTTCACTTTCATGTTGTCTACGAACGTCGCTATGCACTGGTCCTTTTCGTCCAATTTGTCCTTCAGCTCTGCATTCTCGGCCACGTATTTCTCCAAAGTGATTCCCGCTTCCCTGAGCGCCTCTCGCCTGTCCTGCATCACACGGGTCTTTGTAAAGGTCGGCTCGTCGTATCGGATCTTCGCCCTCGGGGGGGAAAGGTTTTCGTCTTGTCTTTCCGCTTGTCCGTCTCTGGCCCTTTTATGCCTGTATGGAGATCCCTGATGTCATCAACATGACATCACGTGCCAGAATTTGCCACAGCAAAAAAGACGGAGAGCTGGTCATTGTTGATGTGAATCGGAGGGATTTAACCCCCCTCTGAAGGAGGGACTTTGACCTAAAAGTAACAACAACATGAAAAATTCCATTGCTTACGGTAATGAAAGTATTCCATTATGTATGCCGGGTAGGGGTGCACGTCCAGCGCAAACACGGTCGCCTCGGAAAACAGAGGAAGTGTTGAACAAATGGAGTTAATTTTCGGCTACCGTCTAATTATATCGCTTCAAATGTTTTCAAAAAACATGCTCGAGAGCAATGTTTCGCTCATTCACATGTTTCAATGTGAATGAGACATTGAGTGAGTTTGTTTACATGGCCGCCATGTTGGATACGCCTACAGATTCAGAAGCAGCGCAGCCAGATGCTCTGAGCCTTTGAAGAAGAGGGTTATAGTTAGGGTTAGATCCCCAATGATCTAATTGGGGACGATCAAGCATTCGATCAGGCATTCAACCAATCGAGCATTCAGCAAAGCCGCGTAATGAAGCAAAAATAAAATTGCCACGACTGCAACATGCCAAGTCCGAATGTGTGATTCGTGAAACAGCGTGAAAGGAGCCCACCCCCCATATACAGTATATATATATATATACACTAGCGCTGGGTCCAAAACATTTCCATGCTCGTGCTACTACTTCCACGCTCGCCCATGAATACATCGAGCGTTCTCTGAATGTGGGTCTGGATGAGTCCCTGCAAGGTGAACCTCTTCTTCTTCCTGCCCAGCAGCTGGTCGAGCTCGTCGTTCAGTTTCCTCACCTCGTTCCTCAGCGTCTGGACTTCGGTGTCTTTCGCGTTCATCTCGTCTACGAACGTCGCTATGTACTGGTCCTTTTCGTACAATTTGTCCTTAAGTTCTGCATTCTCGGCCGCATATTTCTCCAACTTCTTTTCCACTTTCCTGAGCGCCTCTCGCTTGTCCGGCATCACGGACTTTGTAAAGGTCAGCTCGGTCGTCTGAGAACTTCACTCACCGCTGTGAAAAGGTTTTGCGTCCGTTTCTCTGTCTGTCTCTCTCTGTATGTATGTCTGGCCCTTTTATGCCTGTATGGAGATCCCTGATGTCGTCGATATGACATCATAGTCAGCGTGTTGGGAGCTTGTAGTTTTGGAAAATGACAAAATCTTAACACAGCAAAAAAAAGATGTGTTTTCAAGATTTCATTGTGCAGGGAATAAGCACAGGATAATTGGTGGCGAGGTGGTCATTGTCACAAACCCCGACAGGGTGATTAATCTGTGATGTGACTCGGAGGGATTTAACCCCCCTGAAGGATTTTGACCTAAAAGTAACAACATGAAAAATGTCATTCCTTACGGTAATTAAGTATTCCATTAATTTACTTTAGGCCAGGTTGCGATATGTGTCCAGCACAACACGGTCACCTCGGAAAACAGAGTGAATGCATATTCGATTACCGCATTGTCTAATTCTCGCTTCAAATGTTTTCCAAAACATTCTTGAGAGCAATGTTTCATTGTGAATGACATTGTCTTTGTTTACACGGCTGCCATGTTGGATACGGCACAAAACCAAGCAGTGCAGCCAGATGCTCTGAGCCTTTGATTAGACGGCGGTCTGTTATTGAGCTCTGCCGTCATTATCCAGATATAACACACAGCTGAAGCTAAATGAAATTGCGCGACTGAAACATGCGCTTTGTGAAACAGCGTGAAAAGAGCCCCCCATATACTAGCGTTGGGTTTCATAAACAAGCTAAATATGTCAAATAATTATGTTTTGGTACTAGCAATATACAAGCAGTTGAAGAAATTTCAGGCTTTGAGCTTTGCTTTTATGAAAAGTCAGAGTTCATTGTGGTTTTATGGAAGATTGGACAAGAATTCTATAGTTAGTTAGACCACTTCAAATACTCTTTAATCTTAACGGTTCAAGCTGATGTACAAGCCTACATGCGTCACCGACTTGTAACCCTAACCCTATTTTCAGTGAGTAGAATCTATGGAATCCAAATGACTGAAATCTAGTTGTGTGGCTACTGAGAACTTTAATCCATGGACATGCTAATGCGAACTGTAGTCGCTACCTAAGGGAAGGAGATGAGCTGAGGGAGGTGGACCTTGAAGAGGTGACTTTAAAAAAAAGATAATTAGCGCAGCAGAGAATAACACGGGGAGACGTATAATGTTTATATTTAGAATATATCAACCGGTTTGTGGGATATAAGTAGTGGGGCGCAGTAATGCAACAATTAGATGATGCCAGCCGCCATAAAACCCTATAAAGAAAAAGAAACAAGAGTACAAGAGCTGTGGTCAAGAGTGAAGGAACCAGAACAAAAGTGGAGGCACAAAGACAGACGTGACATGCGTGGAACTGATGCTGTGTACATCGGAGAACAGTGGTTATCTATAAACTACAGTCTGAAACAATCCTACAGCAGCCACTTGCAACCTGTGGGCATGGGCCTAGCGTGGGCCTACTTGAGGCCCATGCTTGATAAGATCATCGACAGTTTTCTGAAGAGCCTTCTTGATGACTCCCCCCAAGGTGAACCTCTTCCTCCTCCTGTCCAGCAGCTTGTCCAGCTCGTTGGTCAGTTTCATCACCTCGTCCTTCATCTCCTGGATTTCGGCGTCTTTCGCTTCCATGGTCTTTTTGAACTTGTCCAATGCCTCGTGCTTTTCGGCCGACTCGTCCTTCAATTTCGCATTCTCAGCTGCATATTTATCCAAGTTCTTTTCCGCTTCCTTGAGCGCCTTTTTCTCGTCCTGCATCGTGGCCTTTGTAAGGGTCAGCTCGTCGTCTAGATCTTCGCTCCTGTTCCGCGCCGCGAAAAGGTTATCTGTGATCGTCTTCTTTTCCGAGAACAGGTCCTCTCTCTCCTTCATCCAGTCCCTGTCTTTCGTTCCCATCTGGTTCCTGAAGTCCTCTGCCATGGCGTACTTCTCAATTCCCCAAACCTGCTCCTGGGAGATCCATTCTGCCTTAGTGGTGTCCCGTTCGTGCTCCAGCTTCTCTTTTTCCTCTGTAGTTTCCGTCAAGGCCTTTTGGTTGGAGACCAGGGAGATTTGCACTTGTTGGAACTTGGCCCTCGTAGCTTTCAGCTTTTCCTCCATGTCTTTGATCTTCTGAACTAGCGTGTTAAACTTCTGCGCCAGCACCTGATATTCTTTAAACTGTTGCTGTCTCTCCTGGAGCAACTTGTCGTTCACTTCCATCTCTTTCCTGATGTACTGGAACTCACTGGCCAACTCCCTGAAGGGATCCTGGAAACCTAGCCTGAGGCGCTTTTGTTCGGAACCCATGGTGTTTACCATGTTCTGCAAGGCATCCATGTTCTTGCGGACCTTCTCTTTCTCTAACTTGGCGTCAGTGCCGACAATATCCTTGCATTTCTGTTCCAAGTCTTTATGGTTTGAGACGAGCGACGCTTTCATTTTGGTGAAATTGTCCATTGCGGCTGTTAGCGTGTCCTTCATGGCTTCCATCTCCTGTTTCTCCTCCTTCAGTTGGCTGTTCTTCAAGATGATCTGGTTGATCTGCTCTGCTGTCATTTGAGCGACCCTCAGCTCCTCAGACAAGTTCTTCTTTTCCGTCATCAGGTCGTACACCCCCGGTTTCCCCTTTCCAGAGGCCACAGCTGTCTGCTGAGGTGAGACGGGGGGTTCCTCCTGGAGCTGCTCCTTGCCCGTGCTCTTCGGAGACTCACTCTTGAGGTGTGGGGAGTGTCCACCTGTGTAGCTTCCCACTGCGGGGGACCGCCCGAATGTTGCTGGGTACCGCGCAACCCTCTCTCGCGGACTCTCTCTAACCCGCTGAGCTAATTTCTGCTGATCTTCGGTCCGAGTTTCACCACCTGACGGCGGCCTCTGTCCATCTTCCAAGATCTGCTTCTGCTCTTCACTGAGCTCGTCAGTGCCCTCGACACCGGGGGGCAGTGGGGGCGGATTCTGTTCCAACTGGCGGTTGAGACTCTGCCCGTAGATATTTTTGAAATTCTGTGAGCGGTACTTAAACAACTGTTTTGCGTGCATGACCTGCCTGTGGTCTTTCTTCTTCAATTTGTCCCCCATCTTCTGCGGTTTGACGAACGATGGTCGAATTGTCAAAATATTGTCAAATATCATGCTATCCTATACATGATCCAAAAGTAAAGGATGACACTCCCATACGCCAATTGGATGACAAACAAAGACCTAAAACTGTGAATCTAAACTGATGATGCAAACATAACACTTGTTCTTATATGGAGAGCTCGAGAGCTTACGTACTTAGTGACATCAACGCCCAAATTAGTACAACAGCACACCCAGCACTGTGCTGACTGGCAATGAAACTTGCCAGTCAGAAACTTACATCTGGCCACAAAAGATCACGGGATCTATTGAATGTGAAGGGGGAGGTACCAGGGATCTATTGAATGTGAAGGGGGAGGTACCAGGGATCTATTGCATGTGAAGGGGGAGGTACTAGGGATCTATTGAATGTGAAGGGGGAGGTACCAGGGATCTATTGCATGTGAAGCGGGAGGTACCAGGGATCTATTGCATGTGAAGCGGGAGGTACCAGGGATCTATTGAATGTGAAGGGGGAGGTACTAGGGATCTATTGAATGTGAAAGGGGAGGTACTAGGGATCTATTGAATGTGAAGGGGGAGGTACTAAGGATCTATTGAATGTGAAGGGGGAGGTACCAGGGATCTATTGAATGTGAAGGGGGAGGTACCAGGGATCTATTGAATGTGAAGGGGGAGGTACCAGGGATCTATTGAATGTGAAGGGGGAGGTACTAAGGATCTATTGAATGTGAAGGGGGAGGTACTAGTGATCTATTGAATGTGATCCTTAGTACCTCCCCCTTCACATTCAATAGATCCCTGGTACCTCCCCCTTCACATTCAATAGATCCCTGGTACCTCCCCCTTCCCATTCAATAGATCACTAGTACCACACAGATTCAGCTCATTTAAATTCAGTTCGCTCCTATGCCACCAAAATGTGGAACGCCCTACCAACAGCCATTAAGACACCTACGGACGGCTGCAATTCAAAACTGGCCCCCCTGAATGAAGTCTGAGCCCCCCCCCCCTTTTTGATTTCCTGTTTTTTGTGTGTATTTGTACTACTCTAAATGTACTGATGAATTGAAAATGGTGGAGTGTAATGATTTATCATGGTTTGTCCACAAGTAACAGTTTGTGTATTGGCTTGTGCTTTCGTTTGAAATGTACCCATTCTACAGTACATACTGTGAAATACAATTTCCAATCAATCAATCAATCAATGGGGAGGTACTAGGGGGATGCCATACTGTGTGTCGCTGGCTAAATCGTCAGTTTGTCACCTCCCCCTTCACATTCAACAGATCCTGTGATCTTTTGATAACTTCCTGGGATCTAGTAGGACTATAGTAATTAGTAAATATGAATAAAGAAATTGCCATAACATTTTGTAAACAACTACATTTTGGCAATGACATGTCAAAACATGTAAAAAAGGAATAGCGAAAATTGCTACAACAAATGAAAGCATGCAGTGAATGAAAGGTGACACCCCTGTGAAGTGAGGGGCGCTCTTATCATCGTACATCATCATACATCTCATTCCGGCCAATCACAATTTGCGTCCTCACGTCCTCACCTTCGTCTTCAATGTTTGTGTTGCGCAATGCTTGTGTTTACACAAACACTCAAAATTGTCCATTCATTGTCAATGGCATTTAATGTTTAAGTTTGTGCAAACACATGAAGCTGGACATATAGGAGGGGCTATTGCCCCTCAAAAAGGAACAAATAATAATTAAATAAAAATAACACTCACCGTTTACTTTCTTTAATAACAACCTAAAACATGAAACCTTTGTTGAAACAAAATCAAAGATTTGAAATAGCTTGTAGATCGGCTGTTTTCACTACCTTTGAAAATAGGCCTTAAGCGGTTAATTCATAACGTATTTTTGTGTGTTTGTTTGGGTCTCGGGGAGACATCTTTGGGAACCCGTATCCAAGGTATGATGGACAGTTAGGGGAGACCTTCTGCTCTCTCTCTACCCAATCAGCTATGCTCCCAAATTTGGACAAGATACATGTCATCAATATGATTCTCTGGTACAGAATACTTTATTATTATTATTTATTTTATTATTATTATTTTTTAACTATAATTTTTCACCCCGCTACTCTCCCTCTGCCAACCTGGGGAGAGCATCGAACTGAGCTCATGCTTCCTTTCCCCTGTAGGACATAACGCGTAGAAGGAATACGTTATTCCAACCAGTTCCTCTCCCCATCAGGAGCCCCGGGCTGACCAGGGGGAGGTAGTATTTTTGTGAGGGTATACCTACCCTAGGGCACACCATAGGGTAGGCACCATAGGGTAGGCACACCATAGACACCATAGTGTCCCTGGCAGGAATTGAACCGGGGCATTCTACCTGTGAGGTGACAGCGCTACCAACTGTGCCACCGTGCCCCTTGGCGCAGTATACTTTTGATGGCGTGGCAGAGATACGCACTCAGCTGGGCACCTCTTTCTGGAAAATGTGGAGATAAATACTACATTCTGCAAAAGCTGACAAAATACAGTTTTCATGGTCACGACTAAATTCCAAGCCAGCGTTTAGATGGAATGGCAGTAGGCTGCCTGACCTTGTACTGTAGTTAACCAGGAAATGATAGGTTGCAGACATCACGACATGTGTCTCGCTCTGGCTAAGCTATATTGCAGTTGTTGTAATTGGGTTTTTTTAGGAATCAGCGGCTGTAATTTGTGTAGGAACCAGCCACTGGAAGATCTGATTATTTGGGAAAACCTTGATATTTAGAAGATTAAAGCAGTGGTGAAAGGAAAATTCTATTTTGTTTTGTGTATTCTCATGTCAAAAGCTGCCTGATGACGGTACCGTGGATAGACCCTCGTGAACATACATGCATCTTGATTGAATTCACCTGCATGATTCCCATAGCTCGCGATCGTCCACTCTCACCCAATTGTAATCAGGGAAACACTCATGGGTCCTTGCGTACTTTATCCAACTCGAGATGATGGCCAGTGCATTACTTGTTCAAAACTTAATATCAGTACGTTAAGTGTCTAAAAACATTGAAACATCGATGAGCCTTTTAGAGGCATCGATGAGTATAGCTTCTTCCTTCTGATAATGCTTCTGCACAATTCCCTTCAACGTGAACCTCTTCCTATTCCTGTTCAGCAGCTTGTCGAGCTCGGTGTTCAGTTTTTTCACCTCGCTCCTCAGCTCCTTGATTTTGGCGTCTTTCTGTTTATTGTTGTTTTTGAAATCTTTTATCAACTGCTCCTTTTTGGCATAATCGTCTGCCAATTTTACATTGTTTTCCTCACATTTGTCCAACTTGATTTCCGCTTCCGTGAGCGCCTTTCGCTCGTTCTGTATCAGGGTCTTTGTATAGGTCAGTTCGTCGTCTAAATCTTCTCCCCTGTTCCGCGTTGCAAAAAGCTTTTCTGTGATTGCTTTCTTTTCCTCGAACAGGTCCTCTCTCTTATCCATCCAGTCCCTGTCTTGTGTTTCTTTCTGGTTCCTGAAGTCCTCTACCATAGCGGACTTCTCAATTCCCCAAACCTGCTGCTCGGCGATCCATTCTGCCTCCATGCTGTCCCGTTCGCGCTGCACCTTGTCTTTCTCCTCTGTAGCTTCCGTCAAGGCCTTTTGGTTGGAGACCAGGGAGACTTGCACTTGTTGGAACTTGGTCCTCGTAGCTTTCAGCTTTTTCTCCGTTTCTTTGATCTTCTGAGCTAACGTGTTAAACTTCTGCGCCAGCTCTTCATATTCTATAAACTGTTGCCGCCTCTCCTGGAGCAACACGCCGTTCACTTCCATCTCTTTACTGACGTACTGGAACTCACTGGCCAACTCCTTGAAGTGACCCTGGAAACCTAGCCTGAGGCGCTTTTGATCGCAACCCATGGAGGTTAGCTTGTCCTGAAAGGCATCTATGTTCCTGCGGATCTTCTGCCTCTCTTCCTTGGCCTCTGTGCCGACAAGATTCTTGCATTTCTTGTCCATGTCCTTATGGTTTGAAACAAGCGACTCTTTCATTTTGGTGAAATCGTCCATTGTGGCGGTCAGCATTTCCTTCATGGTTTCAATCTCCTGTTTCTCCTCTTTCAGTTGGCTGTTCTTCAAGACGATCTGGTTGATCTGCTCCGTTGTCATTTGAGCGACCCTCAGCTCCTCAGACAAAGTCTGCTTTTCCGTCCTCAGCTCGTACACCTTTCCAGAGGGTTCCTCCTGGAGCTGCTCCTTGCTCATACTCAGAGGCTCACCCTTGACGTGTGGGGACTGTCCGCCCCACCGCCCGAATGTTGCCGGGTACTGTTCGGCCGCTGCAGCTTGCTGAGCTAATGTCCACTGCTCCTCTGCCAGAGTCTCAACGTCTGACGGCGGCTTCTGCAATTCACTGGGCTCGTCACTGCCCTCGGGGATGAGGGGTGAGTTCTGTCCCCCGAGACTCTGCCCGTAAATATTTTTAAAGTTCAGCGAGCGGTGTTTAAACAACTGTTTTGCGCGGATGACCTGTCTGTGCCCTTTCTTCTTCGATACGTCTCCCATCTTCTGCGGTCTGACGAACGAAGGGTGATTGTCAAATATGCTACCCATGATCCCAAACTAAAGGATGACACTCCCTATGCCTATACCGGATAACAAATGAAGACCTAGAAGTGTGAATCAAAACTGAATGATGCAAACATAACACACTCAGTCTTATATGGAGAGCTTGAGAGCTTATGGACGTACTTAGTGACATCAACGCCTAAATTAGTACAACAGCACACCCACCACTGTGCTGAATTGTAGCTTCCTCGGACGAACTCCTGAGTTCTCGATCGTGTTCATATTTTGCATACATACTGGTCCAGTCAGGCAACAGAATGTCATAAAATGCTTCCAAATCTCTCTCTCTCTCTCTCTCTCTCTCTAGGTCGTCCTCAGACGAGCCTTCCATCGTCGCTTCCAGTCATCCCAGCTCTCCATACATCCGGCCAGTTCGTTGGTACTTTGCGCTCCTGCATCGTTCTTGAGTACATCCACGTATGTTAGTGTTGGACGTCCTCGTGATCGATGCCCGTCTGTTGGTTCCCTGACTCACCCTTGGTATTCCCTCATACAGAGTCTTGTTAGTAACATGTACAGTCTTGCTGATGTTAAGTACTGCACACAGCATTCTGGTGGAGCACCCGTCAAGGGACTTCTGCAGGGTTGGCTTCAGGGCCCAGCATTCACTGCCGTATAGGAGAACAGACTCCACCGGTACGTAGAAGAAGCTGAGTTTGATTTGACGGGGGAGATTGGAGTTCCATAATACTGGTCATGCCATTCAGGCCCCTCCATGCAAGTGCCTTCCTCACTTTCAGGTCTTGCTCGGTTGAGTTGACCCATGAGCCCAGGCACTTGAACTTAAGTCCTTGACTTCCTTCAGCACAGTTGGAGGTGGATGCTCCGGTGAGATGTTATAGGTGTTAACCTCAGTTTTCTTGGCATTTAACCCATTTAGGCCAGACCTCAAAATAAAAATAAAAAATCTTCTAAATCCTCGGTGGCGCGCTATGAGCTTGTAGATCTGCTATTTTTCAATAGCTAAATTATAACATAATGTTTAAAACACCAAAAGGGGTTCCCGCCCAAAATGGGTCAAGCCAACCTTGGCACACTCCAATGCCACTCTGTTCAGGAGTTCCTGAGCTTGTTCCACGTCCCATATCATCCATCCATCTTCAACCGCTTATCCGGAATTGGGTCGCAGCTTCCAGTTCCAACAGAGATTTCGAGTTGCCATGTCTTTTCCGGGACGTGGCAAAATACACAACAGCATAACATATTTTGAGCAGACGGTGGCAGCTCGTGTGGTACAAGCATGGCATGGGTGTGTGTGTAATGACAATTATTACATATTGATGGACAAAAAAATCAGACCCGTCTGAACTGAGTGATGCTGTACTGTACTGTACTGTACTGTACTGTACTGTACTGTACTGTACTGTACTGTACTGTACTGTACTGTACTGTACTGTACTGTACTGTACTGTACAAGCCCTCCTCCCTGGCCTCGCACCCGAGTGTGTGTGTGTGTGTGTGTGTGTGTGTGTGTGTGTGTGTGTGTGTGTGTGTGTGTGTGTGTGTGTGTGTGTGTGTGTGTGTGTGTGTGTGTGTGTGTGTGTGTGTGTGAGAGTGACACGTAATGGCTGCCAAAAACGCAGCCTCCCATCATGCACCTGTGCAAAGCACAACAGCGCCACTTTGTCACCTGTTGGTACTCTACACAGACAGACAGACAGACATACATACATACATAGGGACACACATTGCTGTGCATTGGTGTGACCGCACCACTCAAAAACACCTTTATTTGAACCAAACAAATTGCATAAGAGCGAGAGGCTTATGCGCTCCCCTCTGTGCTATGAGGGCTGCTGGGGTCTGCTGGGGAAACTGGGCATCAATATAAGTAGAGAAAATAAGCCTATATGTTATTTCGTTTGGAGTTGTCCTTTAACAGAACGTTAAAGATGGAGTGCCACAATTTTTATTTTTTTTACTGTATTAGGTATGCTGCTGTGTTTTGCCTTTTGTCCCTCTGCAGCCACCATAGGCTGAGTTTCCTTTTGTGTTCCAAAAGGTGAGGGAGGGATAATTCTGCACTGTGCAATGAAAACAAGTTAAATAGTCTTATCAAAGTCTGAATTTACTATAGAACATTACATAGCTTGTTTGTTACATGAGTCATGTGTCTGCACTATTTGTTCTGTATTTACTGTTGCAAATTCCTATGCTAATGGCTAACTGTGTGAGCTAATCCACATAAATGCTGCACAGGATGACAGTAGTGTAGGGTTGCATGTGGCTGGCTAACCATGCAGCTGAGGTTTATTGAATAGGCCTACAGTATATTGTGTTACAGTGTTCATTGGATTGAGATAAGTCAAGTGCTTTTGAAACTGAGTGAGTGTCCCTTTGTGTTCCAAAAGAGCTACAATAAATGAAGGTTTGCTCAACTCAACCACCATTGGACGTCTTGTGACCTGGTATATTCCACCAAACAACGCAGCGACCTAGCTGGGGCTGGTCGCCTGAGACATAGGGTTACATGTCTATGAGGTGACAGTACTTCATTAGACACCCTGGAGTCGTTTTTATGTGCAATGGGTGAATTCCCTTTGTATTTAGGGTTTCTTCCTGGAGGCTGAACCCTTGACAGTCAAACGTGCCAATGAAAAAAAACTAATATAGTGACATCACATTATCAGCCCCTCCCCTAACCCCTCCCCCTTTATCATACAACTACAGCTGTGGGTGTGGCTTCAGTTCAGGTGGATCACCACCCATCACCACCCACCAGGCATACTTAATGAACTGGTGGGGGTGCCCACATAAAAACCACATTTTAACAAATACTGTACACTTTTTTGAAAAACGTCTTCCTCCTTATATAACAATAAGACCTGATGATCATGTTTTAGGATGGAAAATCATGGCACTCCATCTTTAAAGTAATTTCATGACGATTTAACTCATTGCCTGCGAGAGTCTCGTAATTCTTTGTGTTGGCCCCTCCGATGTCCAGCATTTGGTGTGTGTGCACAAACCTTGTCCGACACAAACATTAGCGCCATTGACAATGAATGGCCAGATTTGTGTGTTTGTGTAAACACAAAACATTGATGACGAAGGTGAGGACGCAAAATTGGTGATTGGCCGGAATGAGATGATGTATGATGATGTACTCACTTAATTGCTTCCCAAATATTTTCATGTCAAGGACCCCCAAATTGACACTCATTAGCCCCTCGGACACCCATTTGAAACTACATGCCAAGGAAGCCCCATAAGAGAATATTATTTACGGCTCTGGCAGTGATTTTCACTGATTTCCATTTCAAGGACCCCCAGGTTTGACCTGAATTAGGCTACGGACCCCCATTTAATGGCATCTCTATGCCTGGGACCCCCAATTTATATTGTAAAATCAATGTTAATTTAACTCTGAGAGTGTAGAAATGGAACGGGTCCATTTGGTTCCATTTGATACACTCTCAGAGTTACAGACCCATAAGGGGTCCATTTGGTTCCAGTAATTTATCATTTAGTGAAACCATGAACAAGGAGAATCACATGGACGCTGAGGATAAGGATTAAAGGAAGAGGATTAGAAATCACACCTGCGTGAAGTGAGGGGCGCTCTTACCATAGGTAAAGGTCATAGTGCCGCCCGCCTGTTGCGAAGGCTTTTACGTAGAGCTCCATATATGGGGATAACCTATAAGTCCCATATATGGAGATAACATTGATATCCAGCGCTGACATCAGATTAATGTAGAAACCCCAAAAATGGATATACACAGTGGTGACATCATCGTGACACTAGACTTGCACTAATCATAAAAGGCAGATCCCAGCTTCTAAACCTCAGATACCAAGCAACGCACGCGGTATGTCAACACATACAAACCGAGGTATCTGGCTTTACAACCCATATACCTTGAATAGCTTCTATTACCTTTTGGCACGAGTCTTCTAGATGAGACAGAATAACTGGCTAATGGATAAGCAACTCGTAGAGCATTGAAGCACTGAGTTGAGGTCTGTGTGTGTGTGTGTGTGTGTGTGTGTGTGTGTGTGTGTGTGTGTGTGTGTGTGTGTGTGTGTGTGTGTGTGTGTGTGTGTGTGTGTGTGTTTTAGGACTCAATCTTCTCAATACATTCTGACCAAAATCTGACCATCCATGCACACACACACACACACACACACACACACACACACACACACACACACACACACACACACACACACACACACACACACACACACACTCCCCGGCAGTGTTCATTTTGACAGCACATTTTCATTTAGATAAGTCATATAGTCTTTTGAATAATTCTTAATTTAGTTTTAGTCATATTTTAGTCATCTTAAACGTTTCAGTTTTAGTTGACTAAACGTTGACTATATCTACAAGTTGATTTTGTCGACAAAAATGTGAGGCCTTGATAGCGCCTTGAGAGCGCCATGATGGCTGATTTTCCACTTCACTTGGACGCGTTGTGAGCTTGTAGATCTTCTATTTTCAGAGTGCAACAACCGAGTGCAACCACACAAAACATGACTTGTCTTTTTAGTTCTACTGGATGTATTCTCCACTAGTCCCTCACTGACATTTTAGTTTCTAGTTTTTATTTGTAGACAAAATTGTCAATATATTTAGTCTTGTGTTCAGTCATTATAGCTTCGTTTTTATTTAGCTTTCGTCAGTGAAAAAAGGTCATGGTCATAGTTTTAGTCCCTGAGGGTATTAATTTAACCTGAGGATTAAATGAATACTCTTTATGTTATATTGTATTGTGTAATAATGATGCATTTTACTTTACCTTCAATGATGTGTTTTCTGGAGAGTCCTCTTTCTGTTTCTGCTCTGTGTGGGCAGACGGAATTACACTTTAATAATATTATACACATATAGTTATTACAGTTTAATAATAAAGAGTTATTACTTCATAATGGGTTTACTCTAGTGTAGAGGTCTTCAACAGGGGGCCCGGGACCCCTGGGGCAGTGGTTCCGGAACTTTTTCATGTCAAGGACACGTGATTATGAATCCCACCAACGTTCTAGGGTAGACCCGCCTCACCATGTGTCTGATTGGCTCCCGGGAAGGCATAGTTTTACTGAGGTTAGGCCGTTCGGGTTAGGTTTAGGGGGGTGCATACTTAGTTTAGAGTAGTCATTGGTTAGACATGGGTTAAGGTTAGGTTTAGGTGTGCTGCCCCGTGGGAGGTTAGGTTTAGGGTGAGGGTTTGAGATAGGTTGTAGTTGTAAGACTAATGACTGGTCGCAAAAACGAGAACTGTCGATCACAACGACTACTGGCCAATCACAGCAGGGCTTTCCTAGAACTGCGGTGGGATAAATAATAACGCGTCAAGGACCTCCAAATTGACACTAATTAGCCCCGCAGACCCCCATTTGAAGAGATATGCCAGGGACCCAGGGCTCCAGCGTGCGGCTTAATAGGTCGCATATGATACTTAATTTCTTAACGTGCGAGTTAAAATGTAATGAGGTCGCACGGGTGCGACTTGCTGGAAGGATGAGTGGAGGGGAAAAAAACATCCCGCAGTGCTTGCCCGTTCCATTGATAAAAACATTGGACGTTCGCCTGACGCCCATTGTTGTCACTGAACGCGTTCAAAGAACGATCGTTCACGAAAACCCACCAATAAGTCCTTCAGACTTGGATGGTCAGAGCGGCGCGATTACATACAAAGTCAATGCAAAGACGAGAATTGCACAAACGGGCACAGCGCGACCTGCCGCGGTACAAACTGGATGAACCGGAGGCGGGCAACCAACTGGACCTGATCTTCACCAGAGGCTGCTCTATTGCTAACCTGTCTGTCACTCCTCTTTCCAGTGAAAAGGGTAAGAAACTCTCTGATCACTACTTCATGTCCTACTCTCTCTCTCTCTCCTCTCCCCCCTCACAGCCCCTCCCTACCCACATGATTTCCTCACGTCACAATCTTCGCTCACTTTCCTCCACTGATCTTTCCTCTTCTGTTCTCTCTGCTCTCCCTGCCCCTGAATCCTTTGCTCTTCTATCCCCTGATACCGCCACAGATCTTCTTTTCTCTACTCTATCCTCTTCTCTCGACCATCTCTGTCCCCTCACCACCAGGCCTGCACGCCAAACTCCACCTGCCCCCTGGTTGTCGGACTCAGTGCGGACTGAGAGACGGAGCCTGAGAGCGGCTGAGCGCAAATGGAGAAATGGCAACCTCCCGGAGGACCTTCTCACCTTCCAATCTCTCATTTCTACTTTTTCCTCCTCTCTATCAGCTGCTAAAGCTGCTTTTTTCTGCACTAAAATTCAGGCTTCTGCTTCCAACCCTAAAAAACTCTTTGAAACTTTCTCCTCTCTCCTACAACCACCACCCCCTCCTCCCTCCTCGTCCCTCCTCCCTGACGACTTCGCCAACTTCTTTGACAAGAAGGTGAACGATATCCGATCCTCCTTCCCTCCTCCCCCGGCTGGTGCCCTGCGCACTACCCACCCCCGTCTGCCTGCCACCCCCTCCTCTCTACCTTCATCTACTCCTCTTCCCCCCCCCATCCCCTCTCTATCCCACTTCTCTCCCCTCTCCCCTAACGAGGTCCTTCTCCTTGTTACCTCTAGTCGCCCCACCTCATGCTCTCTGGACTCGGTCCCATCCACTCTGTTGCAGTCTATTGCACCTGAACTTCTTCCCTTCTTAACCCACCTTATTAACACCTCTCTGACATCTGGCTACTTTCCCTCTACTTTCAAGACTGCCAGAGTCACCCCCCTCCTGAAGAAACCGACACTTGACCCCTCTGAGATCAAGAACTACAGACCGGTTTCCCTTCTATCCTTCCTATCTAAAACTCTTGAACGTGCTGTCTTTAAACAACTGTCCTCCTATCTCCACCAGAACAACCTCCTGGACTCCAACCAGTCTGGGTTCAAAGTGGGTCACTCGACAGAGACTGCCCTGCTGGCAGTGACGGAGTCGCTCCATGCCGCTAGAGCGAACTCTC
Source organism: Electrona antarctica (assembly GCF_951216825.1). Lineage (NCBI taxonomy): Eukaryota > Metazoa > Chordata > Actinopteri > Myctophiformes > Myctophidae > Electrona > Electrona antarctica. The sequence continues at coordinate 53,253,070 of NC_136789.1, read as the reverse complement.
TCTCCTCCGTCCTGATACTCCTGGACCTGTCTGCAGCGTTCGACACGGTGAACCATCAGATCCTCCTCTCCACCCTCGAGGGGATGGGTGTCTCAGGCTCTGCACTCTCCCTGTTTGCATCCTACCTGACGGGTCGCTCCTACCAGGTGATGCTGAGAGGGTCTGTGTCAGAACCACACAGGCTCACAACTGGGGTTCCCCAAGGCTCGGTTCTGGGTCCTCTTCTTTTCTCTCTCTACACTACATCTCTGGGTGCTGTCATCCACTCCCATGGCTTTTCCTACCACTGCTATGCCGATGACACCCAGCTGATCCTCTCATTCCCCCCCTCTGATACCCAAGTGGAGGCACGCATTGCTGCTTGTCTGGCTGACATCTCGGCGTGGATGTCGACAAACCACCTGAAGCTCAACCTGGACAAGACCGAGCTGATGTTCCTCCCGGGGAAGGGCTGTCCGCACCGAGACATGGCCATCACCATTGATAATGCTGTGGTGACCTCAACTCGGACTGCGAAAAATCTGGGTGTGACCCTGGACGATCAACTGACGTTCTCGGCAAACATCGCATCAGTGACAAGGTCCTGCAGATTCCTCCTCTACAACATCAGGAGGATTCGCCCCTTCCTCACGGAGAAGGCAGCCCAGGTGCTCATCCAGGCTCTCGTCATCTCCCGCCTGGACTACTGCAACTCCCTCCTTGCTGGTGCTCCGGCATCTGCCATCAGACCTCTGGAGCTTGTTCAGAAAGCTGCGGCTCGTCTGGTGTTCAACCGCCCCAAGTTCTCCCACACAACCATCCTTCTCCGTTCTCTACACTGGCTCCCCGTAGCGGCCCGCATCCAGTTCAAAACCCTGGTGTTAGCCTATAGGGCAGTGAAAGGAACAGCTCCTTCCTACCTCCGGGCTATGGTCGATGCCTACACCCCTGCCCGACCACTTCGGTCTGCCACCTCGGGGCGACTGATTGCCTCGTCACTCAAGGGTCCTTCTGGCCGATCCACACGGTCACGACTCTTTTCTGTTCTGGCCCCACAGTGGTGGAATGAACTCCCCACTGATGTTAGGACAGCAGAGTCACTGCCCATATTTCGCCGCAGGTTGAAAACCCACCTCTTCAGGAAACACTACCCTTCCTCTCTGCCTGACCTACTTGTTGTTAACTAGTTGTACGAACGCTTGTTTTCTATTGTTGTATTGTTTATTGGATCTTGTTTAGTCGATACACTTAATTGTTTTAGCTCATGCTCATTTGATTTAGCTATTTTGTCTCATCTGGTTAAGGAAATAGGTAGCTGATATATTGCACTTTTACCTTAGCGCTAGGTATACTCTTGGTTGCTTGTTTTTGCAGAAAATGCACTAAAGACTTCTGGTGATTAGTAGTTTTTGTTCCCTACCTATGTTGAATACACTTATTGTAAGTCGCTTTGGATAAAAGCGTCTGCTAAATGACTGTAATGTAATGTAATGTAATGTAATGAACCGAGGCGAATACATATTCAGGTCTGAACGCAGCTTATCCGACACAAATTAACTAATCTTTCTCAGCTGGACAATTTCACTGGAGCGCAGCGCGCATATCTAACTGCATGATGATCAGTCATCTACACAGACAGCCGACTCCCGACCCAAACACTGAGTGAGGAGGTAAACTTGTTGTTTGATTAAACATAATGTGCCACGAAAAATAGCTTCCAAAGCTTGTTATTTTTGCATCGAGGAGGTAGCCTGTGTCCATACATGATGATCGGCCAACAAAAGACATCTCCCTCCCAGTGAGTGAAGCGTCCGCGACGCGTTGTGAGCTTGTAGATCAGCTATTTTCAGCACGTGGCGATATGCAGGCTCTGAGAACATTCAGAAACTTTTGCCTTCACAATAAAAGCATGCAGCTTTCACAAGTTGGCCCATGAAGACAAGGAAAAGGATTACGAATTCGGTGGCATTTCACATTGCAAAAGATTTTTTCCAAAATGTAAAAAATATTATAATAAGGAATTCATTTGGATAATGGTAATGGAGATATTGTAAAAATTGTCACTTTATTAAACTGACTTTCTGTGTGTGGAATATAAGTATTGCCTTTATTGACTGAGTGACTTTGTGTTGGGTTGAAACCATTTACACTTGAAGTATAACCAAGTAGGTTGCTGTTTTTTACACAGTGACCTTTGTAGGGGTTTTATGATTAAAACCTTTTAATGGTGGAAACCACTACATAAATAAATGGCGGCCGATGTGGGGGCATGATAAGGTCATGTATAAATACCACGCTATACAAAGAAAAAAATGGTGCTACCTAATTTGTGGTGGCGCTACCAAATGAAAAGGTAGGTGGCACCAGTGCTACCTGTGAAAAGGTTAGTCTGGAGCCCTGCAGAGACCCCCATGAGAGAAGATTTTTACGGCTCTAACAGTGACTCTCAACCCGTTTAATTTCAAGGAGTACCGCCCCCGACGAGCGGCCCGGAAGAGAATTTCCCATTCATTTTTTTATGTAAAGCCTTGGACAAAGCCAACTCGGATGGTGACAACTCATGACAACAAACACAATTTTTTGGGCCGAACAAATAATTAGAAAAAAAAAGGGAGGGGTACAACACTATTTTGTTGTTGTTCTTTTTATACAGATATACAAACAATTTTAGGAATGATCGAACATAATGGCAGGCGAGGGTAAATGTTCATTTGAATGAAACTGATACTGTATTTAAAAAAAAGAAAAATACTTACTGGCCTCCCCAATAGATCTTTGTTGTGATGACATAACTTGAACGTCTGGCAAGGAAATAGGAGAGAAAATAAACACAGAAAACATAATCTTGGTAAGATTCTGAATCACAGGCTGATACAACGGGGCATAAATATATTGCAATGGCAGTCAATGAGTTAAGTACGGCCCGTGTACGACAGTGAGTGACTGAGGTGCTTCGGGCGGGGCTTGTGAAGGAGAAGATGAAGCCAAAGATGTGTCTAAATGCCATTTCACGGTGTACTCATTAAGGCGACTTAAGTCTGGATACTCGAGGAGAAAGAAGAAAAAATACTTGCTTAATGAAGCTACCAAGAAATGATTGATGACCGAGTCAGACAACAGTTATGCGTGTGAGACAAGATTATGAAAATTAATAATATCACCTCCATCCTTTCTTCTTGATGATGTTCCCTAGAGTGACTTCGGCCCTGTGGGGGGGGGGGGGAGGAGAGAGAGAGAGAGAGAGAGAGAGAGAGACATCGACATCAATAATTATGTCAAAGACGTACGACCGTACGTACACAGTCAATCTAATATCATTATTAACACCGTTACAAGTTAGAATCAATGTCACATTTGGTTGAAAGAGAGTACCAAAGTCCTGACGTCACTCGCACTAACCCTGGGGGTCATTTTTTTCATATTTTTTGTATTGGACTCCCCATAGGCAAATCTTAAGCCTAAACCACACCACACCAGTGTTATTTTAGTCGACTAAAACTATGACGAAACGTTTTCGTCGACTACCTTTTTTCACTGACGAAAACTAAATGGAAACTACGTAAGTGAAAACTAAGCTATGGTGACTAAAACTATGACTAAATATACTGTCGATTTTGTCAACAAATAAAAAACAGACTAAAATGTTAGGAAGGGACTAGTGGACAAGTGATCCAGTATACGCGTGCGTGCGTGCGTGCGTGCGTGCGTGCGTGTCGCTTTACGTCAAGTCGCGGAGAAAAAAACGTGTTGCCGCGGAAACCCAGAGGCTTACGTTACGTTGCAAAAATCATTGCTGTATTCGTTGCAGCTTGGCGCACCTCGGCGCTTATTGCGTGATATGACCAGTTAAAACCAGGGACGTGCAGAGAGTTAGAGGGGCAGGGGCTGAAATCCCGTAAGAGGGCACTTTTGGACAAAAATAGCAGATCTACAAGCTCACAACGCATCGCGCTGCGACGCGTTGTGAGCTTGTAGATTTGCTATTTTCGGGGCGCGCTCTTTAGCTAGTGGAGATGCGCTGTAACGACATCGATTTCTAAACAAATTAGTTCAACGCAAAATGCTGCGTTCAAGTTCAGGAGACTTCGGAGAAAAATAAGCAATTCTCCTGAATGTTGCCTTTCCGGAATGGCATAGAAAGGAGTGGCGTTTGCATTTCTTTCACCACTGTAAATGCTGCATTCGTGGTCTGGTTAAGGGCAGTTGTTTTACAGACGGGTAAAAGGGCAGGGGCTGAAGCCCCTTTTGATGTCTATGTGTGCACGTCCCTGGTTAAAGCACCATTCTGACTCTGTGTCGTTCATGGTCTGTGTAAAATCGACAGGCGATTGTTTATTCAGGGAAACCCAGTTCTTACAGTTGGGTGCCACCGATATTGTCCCTTATCATTTGACCCATTTAGGCCTGACCTCAACATTTAAAAAAATCCTTCTAAATCCTCCAGTTTTCTGAAATAAATATTCTCACGATTTTTCAAAAATAGCAGACCTACAAGCTCGTAGCGCGCCACTCGGTGGCGCGCTATGAGCTTGTAGATCTGCTATTTTTCAATAGCTAAATTATAACAATGTTTAAAACACCAAAAGGGGTTCCCGCCCCAAAATGTCCTTTTGCGCAGATCACGCAAACCTCAGCAAAAATAAAAGGACAATATCGATGGCCTCCAACTGTATGACGCGATCCTCCTATGGGAATTCCATTAGGGAAAAAAGGGGGGGATAGCACCCTCTTATTTTGTCCTTTTTTTGTTTGTTTCTTGTTAGATATATATATATTACAAATCGTCACTTTACTGACCTGCCGGAGGCGTACACCTCCGCTGTGTCGAACAGGTTGACCCCGGCCTCGTACGCTATGGTCATCAGGTTCTCAGCCGTCTGAAACAACACAGTCATATAAGCTATTAGTCTACTTGCCAGCCCATAGAGCCCCATTGTGAACGTGGACATGTTGAGTACACTCAGGTTTTATGTTAAAATGTTGAGTATGGGTCCCCCCAGCATGTAGAAACTGCCGGATGCTAACTTGCATATATGTTGAGCAATTTTCATAATTGGCATAATATGTGAACATACCATTAAATATGTCAACATTTTAATGACCTTTTAATTTTTTTATTTTTTGGTATTCAGACAGTCAGCAATAATATTTAGTCTCTGTGACACATCTAGGGGCCACAATCTGCATTCAAAGATTTTCCTAGAAGCTTTGTCATTGGTCGATTTGCCTGTCTGCTTCCTGATTGGTTAGTCACTGCGACCGGGTTTTTTCGACCAATGACAAAGCTTCTAGGAACAACTTTGAATGCAGATTACGGCCCCTAGATGTGTCACAGAGACTACATTTTTTGGGGAACGTTCTGCCCATTACTGGCTGTCTAAATACCAAAAAAATAAAAAGGTCATTAATATTTTGACATATTATTGCTTATAGCAGCTTTAACAACCTATAGATGGCAAAAAATATATCAAAATTTCATCATGCTTTATGTCAAACTAGGGGGTTTTCATGATACTGAATCCATTTCAAGCATTAGTTTTGAAAAAAAAAACACTCATTGGGCGAAAATCGGCCATAGCCACTACCCAAATGTGCTGACATCATCACATTTTGATGACGGCTATGGCCGTTTTAGCCCAAGGAGTGTTTTTTGTGCAAAACTAATGCTTGGAATGGATTCAGCATCATGAAAACCCTCTAGTTTCATGCTACATAAAGCATGATGAAATTCCTAATTCACATATTATGCCAATTATGAAAATTGCTCAACATATGAAAGTTATAGCATCCTGCAGTTTCTACATGCTGGGGACCCATACTCAACATTTCTAACATAAAACTTTGGTGTACTCAACATGCCTGGGTTCACATTCTGGCAAGTGGACTTATATGGTCATCAGGTTCTCATCTATCTGAAACAATATTACAACACACAGTCATAAGCTATGGTCATCAGGTTCTCATCTATCTGAAACAACACACAGTCATAAGCTATGGTCATCAGTTTCCCCACCATCTTATGGAGAGAAAAAAACACACACCCGTGTACGTGAAGAGAGGGGCGCTCTTATCATTATACATCATCTCATGAACAACTGAATTTGTATGTGATCGGTTGGCCGATTTGCTCGTTTACATGAGGTACCACTTCCCCTTCATTGTCAATGGCATTTAATGTTTGTGTTGCCACAGATTTACGTCATATTTGGCGGACATTTTGACCTATTTTCTCCTTTCATCGCCAATGGCAAATATTGAGACGTGTGGGGACAAAATATACGTCATATTTGAGGCACATATGACCTCATTTCTCCTTTCATTGAACTGAATTGAACTGAATCGGGTATGTTATTGGTTAGCTGATTTGCTGACGTACATGACGTACATTTTCCCTTCATTGTCAATTGCATTTAATGTTTGTGTTGGCACAGATTTGGCGGACATTTGACCTAATTTCTCCTTTCATCGCCAATGGCAAAATATTGAGACGTGTGGGGACAAAAGCTGTATATAGGAGGGGCCAGCGCCCCTCAAAAGAATCACACCCGTGTGAAGTGAGGGGCGCTCTTATCATCGTACATCATCGTGACGTAAAACGGACACTATGCCTATTTGCTCAGACACTACTGTATGGCCACTCCGGTAATAACCGAAAATCGTGCAAGATCGTGCAGAGAGCTTGTAGATCGGCTATTTTTCAATGCGCAACATGACTGAAATGCTGACTTCCATGGAATCAAACTGCACGTTGTGAGGTTCAATAGAACATCTATTTCATTATTATCCTATTTAGGCCTGACCTTCAAAATTTAATAGCAGATCTACAAGCTCGTAGCGCGCCACTCGGTGGCGCGCTATGAGCTTGTAGATCTGCTATTTTTCAATAGCTAAATTATAACATCATACTATAATTATTATCATCATATCATCATCATCATCATACTATAATTAACCAAATGTCTGAATGTCTGTGTGTCAGAAACACTGCTGTAGCTCCTCACTGCCTGCACCAATCACTCCCACTTTTCACACATTGACCATAATAATATGGAGGTCTTAACGAAGCCCTTTTTCCAATTTAACAAATTATAGATTAATAATGAATTTATTAGTGAATAAAAAATGCGCCCAGGGCGCAGTACCCCCTGCGGCCACAAGGGGGGGGGGGGGGGGGGGGGGGGGGCAATATCTCACAACGGGTAAGGGCTAGTAATGTTTAAAACACCAAAAGGGGTTCCCGCACAAAATGGGTTATTGTTTTTTTTTGCCATTTGTCGTAGGATGAAGTATCCACAAGGCTTCAGTTCAGTGGTCAGAGCAGGTGGCCGCCCGGACCAAAGGGAACACGGTAATAAAACAAGACAGAAAGTTGTGTACTCTGTCCCGCTCCCCTAAGCCATTTTGACCTGGGAACGATTCTATAAATGTCTTCTACATCCTGACAGTTTTCTGAAAAAGCTATGTTTCTATGTCAGTGGTTCTTCGATTTTTCAAAAATAGCAGACCTACAAGCTCGTAGCGCGCCACTCGGTGGCACGCTATGAGCTTGTAGATCTGCTATTTTTCAATAGCTAAAGCATAACATAATGCTAACACCAAAAGGGGTTCCCGCCCAAAATGGGCTAAGCCATTTAGACCCGAGGACCATTTATTTACAAAATGTCTGTCTAAATCCTGGCCGTTTTCTGAAAAAAACCCTATGTTTCCATGTCAGTCATTCTCAACATTCTCAAACATTTTGTTGTCAAGGACCTGCACCCAAAAATAATAAGTAACTGGACGCCGACCCCCATCTGAAAATGTGTTGTTCCAGGGACCGCCCCAGAAGCAAAGATTTGAGTTAGAAAACGTTCGCTCTGAAAGAATATTAAAGATGTGCACCACATTCTCACGATTTTTCCAAAATAAATGCAGATCTACAAGCTCATAGCTTGGCACTCGAGCTTGTAGATCTGCTATTTTTTCCAATAGCTAAAGTATAACACAACGATTAAAAAAAACACCAAAAGGGGCTTCCCGTAAAGAATGGGCTAAGTGCAATTTATACTGGCACCAGACAGCATGCTGGATGGATGTGCCAATAAATTGCACTTAGGGGAGCGCTCCATGCATGCAGCGCGCCCAGACCTTTCTCTCTATAGCGGGGATCTCTGCTGGGCGCGTTGCCCTCGGAAGACCCACTCCGTCTGGAAGACGTCCAGAATCACTAGCTTTATGGCTGTAATTATAGCAACGTTTGGCCGCGGACCAACTATAAGCTACAGTACAGGAGCCTGTTGTTGTTGTGAGAGAATGTCTTGGCATGGAAAAACATAATATTTACTTTTGAAGATGAATTATACCCATTTTCGCTTTGTGTCAGGTTGTGGGGTTTGTTGTGGGTTTTTTTTTCTTTGTGCAAAATGTATTTGTTTTATTCTGTCTCTCTCTATCTCTGGAAATAGAAAGGCCATTTTAACTATTCAAAAATGTTTGGCGAAATAGTAAAAAAAAGGCACAGAAGTTTAGGGATAAGGTGTGGTGACGAAAATGGAGCCCTTAGTCAACAGGGAATAGACGTTGTTTCAAAGACAGACAAGACTCTTTTTTGACAAGACTAGTAGTACTAGAAAGTGAATAATAATAATGCCAGAGTGCTCACCTCGTCAGAGATCTGCGATCCAAATGTCACCCATGTACCTGAAGAGAGACAGACAGAAAAACACTCACACCCATCAAGCATCCTAAACACTAATGGGGTAGTCTCGTCTCGTCTTGCGTCACCTTTCATAAGTAGTCGTGCGTGCGTGCGTGCGTGCGTGCGTGCGTGCGTGCGTGCGTGCGTGCGTGCGTGCGTGCGCGTACACGTCGGGGAAGGGGTTGTTATATTTTATTCATGTTTTACTTGATGTGCGTGTAGGTTTTACACTGTGATTGATATGTATAGTCTAGCTTCAGTGTCAAGGAACGCACACCACAGTGTCGGAGATTTGTGTTCATTGTGAGTCATTGGTGTTCTTTGTGGTTTTACAGGTGTTATGTATGTGCCTTGTGTAAGCTTGTGATACTACGGATAAGAGGCCCATTTGGGTTTGACGGTCACAAACCAGAACTGGGTGTGGAACAACTCGGCGATGGAAAAAAACAACGAGCTGCATTGTACAACCAAATTACAGCCACCATAGAAGCTCGAGCGGTCTCGCTCTGAAATGTGCCTGATATGAACAATGTGTTTTATATTAACTGTACAATATGTGAGTACTTGCTATGAGTAGTCTGTGGCAAGTTGGGAGGCAAGTGGAGTGCTCGTAAGCTCCATCCTATAGCAACCAGACACCATCGTCGACCCTATAGAGCACTCGAGTTGTGACAAGTCATGACAATAAACACAATGTCTTGGGGCTAATTAGAAAGAAGGAAAAAAAAAAGGCCCACGTTTTTCTTCTTACAAATTATTTGTTCGGCCCCAAAACATTGTGTTTATTGTCACAACTCCAGTTGGCTTTGTCCGCGGCGTAAACGTCTTTAAATAAATACTTTTTGAAAAGTCTATGAGGAAAATGAACGAGGGAATTATTTTCCGGGTCTCTCGTCGCCATGAAAGGGGGCGGGACTGCGACGCTCTATTCTGATTCAGGTAGTGTGATTATTAGGACAGTCCTCCTTCATATTGTGACTGTACGATCAGGACTGCATGGTTTATTAGGACAGTCCTCCTTCATATTGTGACTGTACGATCAGGACTGCATGGTTTATTAGGACAGTCCTCCTTCATATTGTGACTGTACGATCAGGACTGCATGGTTTATTAGGACAGTCCTCCTTCATATTGTGACTGTACGATCAGGACTGCATGGTTTATTAGGACAGTCCTCCTTCATATTGTGACTGTACGATCAGGACTGCATGGTGTTTTAGGACAGTCCTCCTTCATATTGTGACTGTACGATCAGGACTGCATGGTTTATTAGGACAGTCCTCCTTCATATTGTGACTGTACGATCAGGACTGCATGGTTTATTAGGACAGTCCTCCTTCATATTGTGACTGTACGATCAGGACTGCATGGTTTATTAGGACAGTCCTCCTTCATATTGTGACTGTACGATCAGGACTGCATGGTTTATTAGGACAGTCCTCCTTCATATTGTGAAAAAAGTAGCTCTTTTGCCCAAGAGCTGCTTGTTAGCACTTTAATTGCCCGGGGTTATTTAATCTTACAATTTACAATTTACAATTTACAATTTAGGCATTTAGCAGACGCTCTTAATCCAGAGCGACTTACATTAAGCAAGAACAAAAAGCATGGGAATACATCACATATGTAAAATGCATTTATCGCGAAACATGCGTAAGCTAAGAACGTAACTAGAACATATCTATATAATGACACTATACATATAAACTATAACTAGAACATATCTATATAATGACACTATACATATAAACTATACATATATGCTATACTATACATATATACTATGAAGTGCTATGACTACATTATCCATTACATTATAGCGCCCAGTCGATTTATAAACACGGACCACTTTTACCGATGGATCGGATGTTGTTGTGAATGTGTGTGTAGCAGCTAACAATAGCCACACCACTCTAGAGTCGATCGACAACGACGGGAGGTAAGAATAAATCTATCGCGACTAGCGACTGGACCGCGGAGGGCCGTCTAACACAGGATGTTTTTTTATAATTAGACGGGATGATTTAGATCGCGGGTTATTGACGTTTTAAGATTTTCGTTGTCGTCGGCTAAACAGGGGAGGGAGATTTTCGATGACGTCTCACTGTTGCGCAACATAGAGGATTGCACAACAGGACGCTCCTAGGCTGTGGAGCGATGCGATCCGTTTTCATATCGATAAACTTCGTCTTTTGGATCAAACTTCGTCTTGGGCTGTCGGGCGTTACTAATAGAAAAGACAAAGAACTTCGTCCTGGGCGATGAGGGTGTTACAGTTGGAGGCCATCGATATTGTCCTTTTCTTTTTGCTGAGGTTTGCGTGATCTGCGCAAAAGGACAGTTTACCCATTTTGGGCGGGAACCCCTTTTGGTGTTTTAAATATTGTTATAATTTAGCTATTGAAAAATAGCAGATCTACAAGCTCATAGCTTGTAGGTCTGCTATTTTTGAAAAATCGTGAAAATATTTATTTCAGAAAACTGGAGGATTTAGAAGGATTTGTTTAAATTTTGAGGTCAGGCCTAAATGGGTCAAATGATAAGGGACAATATCGGTGGCACCCAACTGTAGCTGCGGTTTGCTCTGCTGTTGTGTTGCAGCCCTTACGTTGAATTGAGCTGACTGCCGCTTGCCAGGTCATCACCTCTATTTCAGTCTGGCTACAGAGACTAATTGGGCAGCGTCAGGTTCTGACTACACCGTGAACACTGAACACCATGAGCCATAATAACTGAATATGTGTATTGTGCTATTCTTGATAATAGACCTTTTTTCCCACAACAATGATACGAGTGTTTCTAATAGGTTGCTATCGAAATGGAACTACTGATCTTTAATTACCCTCTTATTTCATGTCAACAAAGTACTATAGACGAATAGTCTATATACGAACAGTTTAAGTCCACACTAATTGTCCATAATGTATAAATGATGGATAAGAGGTCAGGACAACTAGGCCTTTTGGTGGAGGGGTCAGAATAAAATTAGGATATATTCACCTTTTTTACATCCATAAACCCGAAAGAAAGAAAGAAAGAAAGAAAGAAAGAAAGGAAGACAGACAGACAGACAGACAGACAGACAGACAGACAGACAGACAGACAGCCAGACAGACAGACAGACAGACAGACAGAGAAAACGAACAGACAGACAGACAGACAGACAGACAGACAGACAGACAGACAGACAGACAGAGAAAACGAACAGACAGACAGACAGACAGACAGACAGACAGACAGACAGACAGACAGAGAAAACGAACAGACAGACAGACAGACAGACAGACAGACAGACAGACAGACAGACATACAGAGAAAACGAACAGACAGACAGACAGACAGACAGACAGACAGACAGACAGACAGACAGACAGACAGACAGACAGACAGACAGACAGACAGACAGACAGAGAAAACGAACAGACAGACAGACAGACAGAGAAAACGAACAGACAGACAGACAGACAGACAGACAGACAGACAGACAGACAGACAGACAGACAGACAGAGAAAACGAACAGACAAACTTTGAAAGTTGTGTTTTGCTTCTATTAGCCAACTCACCCAACCCCAAGCAGGACACGCGTAGGCCTGACTTCCCAAGGTTTCTGCATGAAGGGGAATAAAAAACATTGAAATGTTCAGGACATTTAAAATGTCAAATTGTGACATAACCTTTACGCACTCAAGCTGTCACATTCAATTCATTGTTATTCCCGCATATGGACCCATTTTGACCATGAGGCCGATTCTACAAATGCCTTCTAAATCCTGACGGTTTTCTGAAAAACCCCATGTTTCTATGTCAGTCGTTCTCAAACATTTCGATGCCACGAACCCCTAGAATTATATGTGTTTGGGTGCCGACCCCCATCTGAAAATGTGTTGTTCCAGGGACACCTCCCAGAAGCAAAAACGTTCGCTCTATTTTTTTTTTTTTTTTTTTTTTAACTAAAGCGGTGCTTTAACCCAGAACCTAAACAAGCGCTCCCTTGCCCCCATCATCCTAGGGTAACTAAACAAGCGCTCCCTTGCCCCCATCATCCTAGGGTAACTAAACAAGCGCTCCCTTGCCCCCATCATCCTAGGGAAACTAAACAAGCGCTCCCTTGCCCCCATCATCCTAGGGAAACTAAACAAGCGCTCCCTTGCCCCCATCATCCTAGGGAAACTAAACAAGCGCTCCCTTGCCCCCATCATCCTAGGGAAACTAAACAAGCGCTCCCTTGCCCCCATCATCCTAGGGAAACTAAACAAGCGCTCCCTTGCCCCCATCATCCTAGGGAAACTAAACAAGCGCTCCCTTGCCCCCATCATCCTAGGGAAACTAAACAAGCGCTCCCTTGCCCCCATCATCCTAGGGAAACTAAACAAGCGCTCCCTTGCCCCCATCATCCTAGGGAAACTAAACAAGCGCTCCCTTGCCCCCATCATCCTAGGGAAACTAAACAAGCGCTCCCTTGCCCCCATCATCCTAGGGAAACTAAACAAGCGCTCCCTTGCCCCCATCATCCTAGGGAAACTAAACAAGCGCTCCCTTGCCCCCATCGTCCTAGGGAAACTAAACAAGCGCTTATTTAGCACCAACATTAGGACAAACCAAACGGTCTAGCAGTGAGTTTAAATGTTATTTAGCACCAACATTAGGACAAACCAAACGGTCTAGCAGTGAGTTTAAGTTTTATTTAGCACCAACATTAGGACAAACCAAACGGTCTAGCAGTGAGTTTAAATGTTATTTAGCACCAACATTAGGACCAAACCAAACGGTCTAGCATTGAGTTTAAATGTTATTTAGCACCAACATTAGGACAAATCAAACGGTCTAGCATTGAGTTTAAATGTTATTTAGCACCAACATTAGGACCAAACCAAACGGTCTAGCATTGAGTTTAAATGTTATTTAGCGCCAACATTAGGACAAATCAAACGGTCTAGCAGTGAGTTTAAATGTTATTTAGCGCCAACATTAGGACAAATCAAACGGTCTAGCAGTGAGTTTAAATGTTATTTAGCACCAACATTAGGACCAAACCAAACTGTCTAGCAGTGAGTTTAAATGTTATTTAGCACAAACATCCGCGTCGGGCAACTAAATGGTCAGCGACTGACAGCAGTGACCATAACAGCCTCCTGCTCAGTGTCAGCAGCACACAGCAGCATCCTATCGTGATGGCGCGGTGGGGGCACGTCGCTGCTTGTTCATCTCAGTGTCTCCAAGCCTGCCTGGTCTTGTTCTGTTCTGTCCTGTTCTCAGCATCTTTTTTTTCTGGCATCCTTCGTCATGACGAGGTCACAACGGGTCATACGTGTCCAGTGGGTCTTTAAGCAACTAGTCGACTATATTCAACTAGTCGACTATATTCAACTAGTCGACTAGTAAATCCACTATTTGACTACGGTAGTTTTTTTTCGCAAGATCAGCTAGAATGCTCGATTATAGTCACCAATGTACACAGTTTTTAAATGTACAAATATCATATAAAAATAAAAACTTTTTTTTCATATTAGGTAGTTAAACAACTAGTCGACTAGTCAACTAGTAAAAATCACTAGAAGTGAAAGCCCTAGTGTCCAGTGGGAATTTGGGTCCATATAATTATGTGCATTGAACGTCAGAGATGCCCACGTCGAGTCCCTGAGCTCGAGTCAGAGTCAAGTCCGAGTCGAGCCTAGAGTCTCATTTTATGGCGACTCGAGAGTCTCTGACTCGAGTCCCCCATCTCTGGCATACTGTATGTACATTTGACGGGGCATTCATTCGATTCCATTTGACACGGTTTCTGTTGTGTTTGACATCAGTCATCCCGGCCGCGTCCCCGGTTTTACTACCCGGTTTCGCACCGGTGAGGGGAGAGGGAGGGGCTATAGCCCACACCGTGCCCGACCGCAGTCAGCGCACACATAAGTCAAGGCAGACGGCTGTGGACACGTGAAGTGTTGAAAGAAACGACACAAATAAAAACGTCTGCTAAAACAGAAGCACAACACGAGGATAAAGGAAACATTCAGTCCAAATGTCCAGTTTGCTGATTCACAACTACTACGTCTACTTTGGTGTTGAAACTTCAAATTTCTCTAACTGATAAATAATATAGCCTTTCTTTTTATATTTGTCCAAGAAGAATACAGGCAGTAGCATGTGTGTATGTAATAACTAAAACATTATAGTGGCAGTGGCTATAGGCTATTATGTGGAATGTACACTAACTCGTCAAATGCAGGAGTTTTGACGATTCAATAACTGTAACTAGGGCCGTAGCCTTGCCCCCTCCCTCCCCTTACTGGTGAAACGGGGTAGTAAAAACGGGGACGTATCCCGGCCCCTGAACATGGTGTAACCTTAACACATTTAGACTTGACGTCGAAATTTAAAAAAACGTCTTCTAAATCTTGACAGTTTTCTGAAAAACTATATCAGTCGTTCTCAAACATATTCATGTCAAGGACCCCAAATATATATGACATTGGCCGCCGACCCCCATCTCAAAATATGTTGTTCCAGGGACGCTCCCAGTAGCAAATATTTGGGTTAAAAACTCGCTCTGAAAGAATATATATATATATTCAATGATTTCAGGCACATTTTCACGATTTTTCAAAAATAGCAGACCTACAAGCTCATATGAGCTTGTAGATCTGCTATTTTTCAACAGCTAAAGCATAACATAACACCAAAAGGGGTTTCCGCCCCAATATGGGTTAAGCCTTTCAAGTGGCTTCCCTCTATAATCCTTCGGAGTGCCCTGTAATGGAAGGTATACGACGTTGGTTGCACTCCCTGGACTGAACGCTGACATAAGGTATGCACAGCAGAGCAGGGTGCTATTATATTATAGCTGCTTAAATGGTGCAGGCGGTGAACCGGAGACGGTTGCCAAAACACAAATGCCACCACGGGTTATCCAGACAGATGAATGTTTCATGGGCGGCAAACAGAAGGAAGAGCTTAGAGGGCCTAGTGGTGGTCACTGCAGCAGTAGCCTCGGATACCCAGACGTTTTTATTTCCAGGGAGAAAACAAAAGTCTGGCTCCGAGTCCACTTCAATTCGGCATAGAGTAGCGCAAACATCACTCACTCTCTGCTGATTTCTGATCGTCTGCACCTTTGTTAAATTGACACACACACGCACACATGTACACACACACACACTCCTCTCTCTCTCTGTCGCTCTAAGTAATTATTCTCATGTCGCGCAGCTGCGCATAGTTTCTGCCGGCGGATCCTGCCGGGAGCTGCCTATGCCATAAAAAGCATAGGTGAGTTCCAGGCTACTGCAGCAGAAGCCTTCAGCTAGAACTGCAAACCATCGATTGTCGTCCATTATACAACAGGTCGTTTCGAGGAAGCAATCTGATTGGTTGAAACGGCTTCTATCCGTGGATCAAAGCAGCACCATTCACCACCTAATCAAAACGAAAGAATTCAGCTGCTCTGTTTTCCCAGAGCGCTATCAAACTCGGTGGCTAGGCTAGCTAGTTTCTTGGGACATTTTGTGGTCGTAGTGACTACATCTGTCATTAAAAAAATATATATTTTCAGCGATTTTCTTAGTTTTAAGGGTTGTATAATTGCAATATTACACTCGAGGGTGTGGTTTAACGTGATTATTGCCACTTCAGTGATGCTTGCGGAACTCGACTTCATCACGTTCCTTACCGCATCACTGTCGTGGCAATAATCACGTTAACCCACACCCTCGTGTAATATTGCTTAATTACTCTATCAGTCTTCGACTCCAACGTCAAACCGGTCTTATACTGTACGAGGCAGAGAACCACAACAGCGACATCAGACACAAGAATATTTATTATATTAACATATGTGACCAGATTTGACTGAGGGACTGCCATTGGATTTTTTTTAATTTTTGTTTTTTCATGTCATATGAAAGCAGGGAATCAAAGCTTCAAATTGACATATTGGTTGTTCAGTTTGACCCACCAGTTTTGGAGATATGGCTTATAGAGTAATGTCTTGCAGAAAACAGCGAGTTGAGAAAACAGGCTTGAAAGGTTCACTTCTGTGGTCTCTAACATTACACCTAGATACATGTTTAAGCATTTATTTCATATTTACATGTCGATTTCAGCTATGACACTTAACTTATTTCAGACATGCTCTAGGATGTGAAGAGTCTGCCTGTGCTATAAACTCATTTAGGAAAAAAATGAGGTGAAAAGCTGGAATTTGCGCGATGGCAGTCTCTCAGTCAAATCTGGTCACATATGGCTAATTCCTGTGAATTGACTTGGCCGAACACCATCACAAATGGAGAGCTGCATGCTGCTCTGGCAAACCGCACGACAGGAGCAAAACGGAACCCAAATTAAACGGATAGTTCACCTTCAAACATGTCTGGGTTCACTTTAGATTCATTGAAAGCGCCCGTCTTTGTCCTGGTGACTGATAGTGTGTGTGTGTGTGTGTGTGTGTGTGTGTGTGTGTGTGTGTGTGTGTGTGTGTGTGTGTGTGTGTGTGTGTGTGTGTGTGTGTGTGTATAAGATATATATATATCGGAAAAAAACACAGCCCCTCACCTATTAGGAGGGCAGTATGAGTCCAGAACCAAGGACGAGTGTTTTCAATGAATGAATCATTGTTAAAATGGAGTTTGAAGTTACAGCATGGGTTTGTAGGAAAATGGGTTTGATGAAATTGAATATCTAAATGCCTGAATCGAGCGACGTAAAAACTGTCTGGGGTGTTCACACGAGCCATGTTCACATAATAAGACATGTTTGAAAGTGAAATATCCCTTTAGGAAATGCGGCTGGATTGGGCACACCTTGTGGAAACTATATATCGTCCAACTATGCCAGGCAGAACAATGCAGACACGGGGAGTCAGCTGTAGGGAGAGGATGTCTGTCTGTCTGTCTGTCTGTCTGTCTGTCTGTCTGTCTGTCTGCCTCCCTCCACCACAAATAGCCCGATGGAAAGAGACAGCCTGTCAGAGCGTTTATCCTCGGGCGGACGAGTCCCAGCTTCTCTCTCTCTCTCTCTCTCTCTCTGTCTCTCTCTCTCTCTCTCTCTCTCTCTCTGTCTCTCTCTCTCTCTCTCTCTCTCTCTCTCTCTCTCTCTCTCTCTCTCTCTCTCTCTGTCTCTCTCTCTCTCTCTCTCTCTCTCTCTCTCTCTCTCTCTCCTCTCTGTCTCTCTCTCTCTCTCTCTCTGTCTCTCTCTCTCTCTCTCTCTCTGTCTCTCTCTCTCTCTCTCTCTCTGTCTCTCTCTCTCTCTCTCTCTCTCTCTCTCTCTGTCTCTGTCTCTGTCTCTCTCTCACTCTCTCTCTCTGTCTCTCTCTCTCTCTCTCTCTCTCTCTCTCTCTCTCTCTCTCTCTCTCTCTCTTCCCCATGTTCTCTCTCTCTCTCTCTCTCTCTCTCTCTCTCTCTCTTCCCCATGTTCTCTCTCTCTCTCTCTCTCTCTCTCTCTCTCTCTTCCCATGTTCTCTCTCTCTCTCTCTCTCTCTCTCTCTCCCCCTCTCTCTCTCTCTCTCTCTCTCTCTCTCTCTCTCTCTCTCTCTCTCTCTCTCTCTCTCTCCCCCATGTTCTCTCTCCTCTCTCTCTCTCTCTCTCTCTCTCTCTCTCTCTCCATGTTCTATTTGTATTGCCCTGCATGGACCGATCTATTTTTAGAAATGCTGCATATGTAAGCATTCGTGCGCCATTGTTTCATGAGTAATGTTGTAGCCATGAGTGTGTGTGTGCGTAGTGTACACTACGCACACACGTGTGTGTTGTAGGGTATATTATATTTCCTGTTTGTTTCCCAAACAAATACAGATAATTCTGGGGGTCCTTGACATGGAAACGGTTGAGCACCACTGACACATAGAAACATAGGTTTTTTCAGAAAACTGTGTTAGGATTTAGAAAACACTTTTAGAATTGTCTGTCAGGTCTAAAAAAAAAAAGGACGTCTGCCACTTGAATTCATTGATTGCCATCAAAAAGGTCCTGTCATCTCAACGCAATATTTTGTTTTCAAGAGTGTTGCTGTCGCACAAACGTTGGTAGCATCACTGCGTGAAGAGGAGTTAACGGGCAATTATAGGCACTGTATTTTGCCCGTAAACCTCAAATTTAGCAAGCATATATATACGGTAATATATATACGGTAAGGCAAGGCAATATACGGGAATATACAGGTGTGATGGTACAATTCGGGAGTTTACCGGAGTTTAACTCCTTGGTATTCCATGATATTTGCGCAGTGCATTACACATGAAATACAAAAAACCCCGTACCGATTCCATTTCTCCCCCCTCTATTTCCCATTCCAAGTGCATTTGTCATATGTGATTTAAGATTAAAACTATTCCTATCAACGTTATAGGCCTATAATATTTGTTTCCGGCGGGTAGATCTTGTTGAGCTGGTCATTTTTTAACCCATTTAAGAACTGAGAACAGTATCTAGAAATGTCTTCTAAAACCTATATTTCTATATCAGTGGTTCTCAAACTATTTCATGTCAAGGACCCCCAAAAACTATATGTAATTGGCTGCCGACCCCCATCTCAAAATATGTTGTTCCAGGGACCCCCCCGGAAGATTTGAGAAGATTTGCGCCACATTTTCACGATTTTTCAAAAAATAGCAGATATAAAAGCTCGTAGCGCGGCACTCGGTGCCGCGCTATGAGCTTGTAGATCTGCTATTTTCCAATAGCTAAAGTAGAACATAATGCTTAAAACACCAAACGCGGGTTCGCGTCCTGAATGGCTTAAAAGTAGATCTCAAGTCAAAAAAGTGTGGGCACCCCTTGCTTTATATAGTATGTATGATCAGGCAGGGCGTTCATTTATGGAAGAAAAAAACAAACATCAAAAGACAGAGTCTCACAGACACCTTTTGTCAGAAAGAAATACTGACAGCTCAGCGTATCTGGAGATGTATGTACGCTGAGAGGTTTATTATTGGAACGTCGGCTGAAAATACGAGATAGCACTCATAACACTGCAGTAAGCAGGATTTTCTCAAACGAAAAACCGAGTAAATCCAAATATATAAGCCTATTGAATGCGTTGCTTGTTAAGCTCTCTATTATGCTGCATTTTACAAGCTCATTTAACTTTTTTGATTCTCAAAACTTTATTATGTTGCGTCATAATGACAATGCCCCCAAATATGGATATACCAGGTTGAAATAGAAATAATGTTAAAAAAAAAAGAATCACACCCGTGTGAAGTGAGGGGCGCTCTTATCATCGCACAACACATATGACGGAAATGTTCCATTCATTGTCAATGGGAATTTAATCTTTCTGTAGGACGAAAATAGCTCGATGATATTGTACGATGATATGGGCGAGAAAATTGTTTTGCTCTTATCATCGTAGGCTACAGTCCTCCCTGGTATTGATAGGTACCTTTCGAAACCTTTCAGGCGAAAGGTACTTCTGGAAGCCACACCTCTGATGGGTGGGGTTTAGTCTTAAGGGGTGTGTTTTTTCATCATGACGTAACATGTCTCTCCATCCATCGGTGCTAGTAGACAGAGTGTTCTTCAGTACTGTAGTACCACCTGGTATGGATGTTTGTCTGTAGCCCTAAAGTCACAACTGCTGCAACAACTGAACATTTGTTCAAAGATTGTTGGACAACAACTTCAGAAACTTTATACATCCACGTATGATAACAGCATCCTATGGTTAGCAAGGAATATCACCTCTAATACTAAGCATGTGTTGTATATGGAGAATATAGGTTGCTACCTTCAGGAAGGAGATATGGTGTACCAGCATACAGTAAGGTCAGGCTAAAGAGGTCCTTTGTCCACCAGTCGACCTTGAGGCTTAATCAGGAGTTGTAGTAGCCACGGGGTAATCTAGGCGGTGGATATTGCTCTTGTCTTCATGTCTTATGTATGTAAATTGTCTTGTTCTTTGTGTTATGTCAAATGTGTGTATGTGTTCTGCATACTTGGCTGCTGGGTCGCAAGACAAATTTCAATGTGAACTGACAATAAAGTATCATATCATATCATATATCATATCATATCATATCATATCATATCATTTTCCTTTGCCCAGTTTCCCTCTGGTTCTTATCCGTTCGTTCATGTATCTGATTGTTCAGGGAAAGAACCTTTTTTTGAGGTTATGTATCAATGCCAGTTTATAACTGGCTGAGTGTGTGTGTGTGTGTGTGTGTGTGTGTGTGTGTGTGTGTGTGTGTGTGTGTGTGTGTGTGTGTGTGTGTGTGTGTGTGTGTGTGTGTGTGTGTGTGTGTGCCCCCCCCCCCCCCCCACCCCCTTCCTTTTTCCCTCTGGTCAAAATCTCTCTGATGAGAAAGGGGTTCTGCGGTGAATGCTCATGAGATCAGGGGTTTTCAACCCTTTTCATATCAAGGAGAATTATGTATTCTGCATTTGAGCCACAGACCACCATTTGATGACATTTAGCCTCTCAGATCCGAGATATTTTGTCATCGTTGGATAGGATTTTGTCTCCACAATTCCATGCTGTATTGATGTTGGTACCATTAGGGGAGATGACAGGCAAACGATCAAAATAACAATATTCTACATTCTCTGATTGCGTATAGCCTTCTTGCAAATCAAGTAACGCAGATGTTAAACAATAATTTAACTGACTGGAGAGCGTGAAATGAAACCATTGGTAACCAATTTGGTTAAACCAACTCTCCAGCATTTAGCTGGGGGACCAGCTGGAACCCCCTCAATGACCCCGGAATGTCCCCGGACCACTGGTTGAGAACCAGTGGTGGAAAGTACTTTTACTTAAGTACTGTACTTAAGTACAATTTTGAGGTATTTGTACTTTACTTGAGTTTTTCCAATTTCCACTTCCAATGTTCTACTCCACAGGCCAAATGTGGCTCCACTACAATTATTTGAAAACTTTAGTTACTAGTTACTTTGGAGATTTTAATTTTGATTAGAAAACCACTTCAACCCTATGCATTTCGGCCATTTGAAAATAGCCGATCTACAAGCTCACAACGCGACGCATTGTGAGCTTGTAGATCTGCTATTTTTTTTTTTTTAATGTTTTTTTTTTGTGGCTTTCGCCTTTATTTTATATATTTTATGGAGGGACAGACAGTAGGCTGACAGGAAATGGGGAGAGAGATGGGGGGGAAGACATGCAGTAAAGGCCGAACCCGCGGCACACTGCCAGACTGGATTACCAGCCAAGGTGCCTGGACCGCTGAGCCACGGCCCAGGCCAGATCTGCTATTTTCAATAGATTTTGTACACATTTTGAGATGGCACATTCTGCACAAGGACTACTTTTATTTGTAGTACTTTAAGTACATTTTGATGCCGATACTTTTGTACTTGTACATTTTCAATTCCGTACTTTTACTTGTAACGAAGTAGTTCTAAATTGCAGTATTGGTACTTTTTTACTCAAGTAAAACAATTGAGTACTTTTTTCCACCACTGGTTGAGAACCACCGTCGTCATGGATGAAAGATCTGCCATTTTGCCGAAATGTTCACGCCGTCCTCTTCTGTCCCAGGACAACGGTGTGTGCGGTCGAGCCCCATCACGTTGCATTCAGGCATGACAACGGTGTGTGCGGTCGAGCCCCATCACGTTGCATTCAGGCATGATAACGGTGTGTGCGGTCGAGCCCCATCACGTTGCATTCAGGCATGTCACTGTGACTCGTATGAAAGCAGTGCTGGCTCTCAATCATGGCATAGGAGGGTAATTGGAGCAAAAAAAAACAACAGACCGCCGTTCGCCGTTTCAGCCAGGCCAGTGGGACCAGAGGGTAAGCTACAGTTCACACACACAGCACTAGATGAGCGAACGAACGTCATTTGGTGATGTACTGCAATGGTGATGGAAACAAACGGTGCCGACACAAACATTAAACGCCATTAACGTTAAAGAGACAATATGACGTGATGAGGGACAATATGACGTACATTTTCCCTTCATTGTCAATGGCGTTTTTAAAACAAACATTGAACTAAAAACAAACACTCGTGTGAAGTGAGGGGCGCCCACTGTGGCTGCCACATGACATCATGTCTGAAAGCCAGACGTTTGATTGGCTAGCGCCCATCAAAAAGACAGCCTGGGCCAACGGGCCAGCAAATGTGGCATATAGGACTGGGAGTGAGCCTTGTATTTTCCTAACCAATCAGAGTGAAGAAGGGCTAGCTCATGGGTACTTTCAGGCTATACTAATGTGGTGATCACTTTCCCCATATATGGGAGAACCACAGACTTCGACCTCTGCACTGATTGGCCGAACTGTCCATGATGTTTGTGTCGCTGTGTCCATGTAACCGATCGCACGCATGGTATAGAACGGCATCGTGTTACTGAAGCAGACGGCGATATAGAACGCCATCGTGTTACTGAAGCAGACGACGGTATAGAACGGCATCGTGTTACTGAAGCAGACCACGGTATAGAACGGCATCGTGTTACTGAAGCAGACCACGGTATAGAACGGCATCGTGTTACTGAAGCAGACCACGGTATAGAACGGCATCGTGTTACTGAAGCAGACCACGGTATAGAACGGCATCGTGTTACTGAAGCAGACCACGGTATAGAACGGCATCGTGTTACTGAAGCAGACGACGGTATAGAACGGCATCGTGTTACTGAAGCAGACGACTGTATAGAACGGCATCGTGTTACTGAAGCGGACCACAGCACGGCATTGTGTTACTGAAGCAGACCAGAAGAAAAATCCCCAGTAGAACGGCATTGTGTTACAGAAGGAATCCACGTTAATCCACAGTGCTGCTGGTGTGAGAAATGTTGCAGTGGGCCGTTCGTCTCAAGGAGGACGAAGAAGAGAATAGATACTATACTCATGCTGCTGTTGCCGTGGGCAACAAGCTGTACGCCTTTGGAGGTGACAGGAACAAAAGATCACGCGCACGTCCGATGCATGTGTACGTCTTCAACACAGTGTCTTTACTCTGGAGTAAGTTGCATGCCCTCAAGGGTCCATCCAGGTGCCGTGGCCACACAGCTGTGCTGGTAGAAGATACCGTGTACATCTGGGGAGGGTATAACGAGGACACAAAGTATTGCTACAAAATGCTTCATGCATTTGATGTCGGCGCCCACAAATGGTTCGAACCCAGGGTTTCTGGGACCATCCCGGAGGGGTCCACCTCCACTCAGCCTGTGTCTTGGGGCATGTCATGTATATTCATGGCGGAAAGCTCTGGCCGACCTATGGCACGTACAAGTTGGACACCACCACAATGATCTGGTCTTTAATTAACACCAGAGGAACTCCACCACCTCGTTCAGAAGGTCACTCTGCCACCATCATCGGGACAAAGATGTTTCTATTTGGGGGTCGGAAGTACGACAACAAGTACCACAACACCATCAGAGTGTTTGACACAGAGACCAACGCTTGGCTGGACACACCTTCTGCACAGCTCCTTCCAAAAGGACGCTGGTGTCATTCAGCCTTTGCCTACAATGGAGAGCTGTACATATTTGGAGGCACAAACCAGCTCTCAAAAAAACAAAGAAAAATCTGGATATTCAGCCCAGAGACCTTCTCCTGGAAGCAGGTTGAGCCCCACGGGAAAGGCCCGAGCCAGCATGTTTGGATGTGCTGTTGCATGGTGGGAGATCGCGTCATCGTATTTGTGGACCCGTGCACAGGTGAGCTGGATGAGCCGTATATCTTATACTTGAGTCCTAGTCTTAAGACGCTGTGCGAGCTAGCAGTTATTAAGTACGGCCTGGAACTATCTGAACTTCCACACAACATCAGGCGGGAACATAAGAAGAAACCAAGAAATCACACCTGTGTGAAGTGAGGGGCGCTCTTATCATCGTACATCATCATGACGTATGATTGACCTATCTTGTGCCACCCCTTACCCCTAAACCTATTACTATGTTAAAACGTTTTAAAATAGTTCAACTAGCCAATCTACATCAACACGTTGTGAGCTTGTAGATTGTAGCTATTTTAACTATTTTAACATTTAGAGGCGCCGGAGGTTTTCAACAATAATGGCGCTATAGTGCCAAGCAGATTGGGCAACTTTTCTTAAACAAGATCTCTGAAGAAGGAAAGGCCAAAAGAAAAAAATATAATATGGTTTGATATCAATGAAAAAAGACCCAAAGTCATGTATTCACTAGCCTGGAACTCACCTATGCTTTTTATGGCATAGGCAGCTCCCGGCAGGATCCGCCGGCAGAAACTATGCGCAGCTGCTAGACATGAGACTAATTAATTAGAGCGACAGGTAGAGAGAGGAGTGTGTGTGTGTATATGTGTGTGTAATAAAAACGTCTGGGTTTCCGAGGCTATGTATTCACGTGCTTATCACCCCATGGTTTTGATTCTAAAGACGTGTATACACGTCTTTAAGGGACCCCTTAGCTGAGAGATAGATCAAGCAGGGACCCCTTAGCTGAGAGATAGATCAAGCAGGGACCCCTTAGCTGAGAGAGAGATGAAGCAGGGACCCCCCCCCCCCCCCCCCCGTACTAAGTCTCGTGTTTGATTAATGTCCTTTAATCCAGTAATTATCCCCACTTTGGGAACCATTGCCCTAGAGGGCCTGGGATGGATTGTGTTGACCCATTCAGGACGGGAACCCCTTTTGGTGTTTAAAGCATCATGTTATACTTGAAAAAATCACACCCGTGTGAACTGAGTGGTGTAATATAGCCTGTCTGACGTAATGAAATCACACCCGGGTGAACAGGGTGAACATAGCAACCATGCTCATTTTTTCTGCACAGACTAACAAAGCCAGTTGTAGGAGTGGTTTACACCACTCAAAAATCACACCCGTTTGAACTGAGTGGTGTAAGGTCTTATATAGCCTGTCTGACGTAATGAAATCATGTCTGACGTAATGAAATCACACCCGGGTGAACAGGGTTTTTTTTCTGTGCAGAAAAAATGAGCATGGTTGCTATGTTCACCCTGTTCACCCGGGTCAGAAACGGGGTGAACATAGCAACCATGCTCATTTTTTCTGCACAGACTAACAAAGCCAGTTGTAGGAGTGGTTTACACCACTCAAAAATAGCAGATCTACAAGCTCATAGCGCGGCACTCGGTGCCGAGCTAACCAAGCTTGGCCAATAAGGGCGCTTATAAGCGCTGGGCCAATAAGGGCGCTTATAAGCGCTTGGCCAGAATATATCAAAAGCTCTACTGATTGGCCAGTATGAGATGATGCATGATGATGTACGATGACAAGAGCGCCCCCTCACTTCACACGGGTGTGATTTCTGAGGGGCCGCTAGGCCAATTATGACGTAAATTAAACATCAAAACATTAAACGCCATTGAACATTGAAGGGAAAATGTGCATCATATGTAAACGAGCAATTCAGCCAACCACTCACAGGCAACAGGCATTGTGATTAGCCAGTATGAGATGATGCATGATGATGTATGATGATGATAAGCGCCCCTCACTTCACACGGGTGTGACATTTTTTTTTTTATCGACCTCAGTCCTAAATGGGTTAATAGTCAGGGGTCAGGGGTCAATTGCCCCGAGCCCTAGACTGGAGTCATCAGTTTATAGATCAATGATTCTCAAACTTTTTCATGTCAAGGACCCCCAAATTGACACTCATCCCCATTTGAGAAGATATTTACGGCTCTAGCAGTGATTTTCAACCATTTTCATTTCAACCCCCAATGTATATTGTAAAATCAAAGTTAATTTAACTCAGTTAAATTAACTCTGACAGTTTTAGTTACAGACCCATAAGGGTCCATTTGGTTCCTAGTTATCATTTAGCTGGGGACCCCCTGGAACTCCCTCAAGGACCCCTAGGGGTCCCCGGACCCCACCTTGGGAACCACTGTTCTAGAGACACATGGTGAGTGACTGGTGTGTTCCAGTCACAACGTTGTGCACAGAATAGATGCTCTCTGTCATTTAGGAAATGGAAATCAGTCCGTTTTAGTCGTCATCATTAGCGCTAAACGTTAGAGAGAGAGAGAGAGAGGGAGAGAGAGAGAGAGAGAGAGAGAGAGATAAAGGACAGATGGAGAGTACGGTCTGATGCTCTTAGAACATTCCCCTGTCTCTCAGGAGAGTGTGTGCGTGTGCGTGTGCGCGTGCGCGTGCATGTGCGTGCGTGCGTGCGTGCGCGTACATGCTTGTGTGTGCATATCTATTTTAACCACTTTCAACCTGACATCTATATTTTGTCATTTATAGCCAAAACATTCAAATTTTTTGTAACATTTCCCCAAATAGCCGCAATACTGTCTCCAAGCATGTAGATGTGAGTCTGTAGATTTGGAGTATAAATTGGGCAAAAACAACGCTTGAAAACCTATAGTTTCCCTGGGTGAGTGGGTGGGCGAACATTCAATGAAAATAGTAGATGCAAGGTGGCTCATGGTCAGCGAATGACAGTATATATATATATATGGGCCTGGTTTTGAAGATGCTCAAGGGACCAGAGCCCCATGTGCCTGTCAAACTACTTCAAAATACTGAGAAATGCCCACAGGCACAACACCAGAGGGAGCTCCACTGATCTCATTCCCCCCCCAGATTCGGCACAAACATGAGGATGAATTTGTTTTGTGCTACTGTTATATGCCACCACAATGTGCCTACTACTATACTGTACCACCAGACATCAACAAGTATGACTCCCTTGTCCTATATACCCTCCTTTAAAAACCACCATGAAGGAGAACCTGTCTGCAATTTATTGGACACTTTATTTGTTTGTTTTTTACCACTCTGTATTGTTCATGCTTCTTGTTTAGGTTTGTTTTTGCCTTGTTTTGCTGTACACAACAGTACGCTAGGTCTGTCTGTCTGTCTGTCTGTCTGTCTGTCTGTCTGTCTGTCTGTCCACCATGTTCAATTCATCAAAACATTTAGAGACGTACAAATAGACACTTCTATATAGACAAAGAACAGAACAGCAATTCATCATAATGGAGGTAAAAAGGGAAAAGAAACATATACAGTGAGGGAAAAAGGCTGCCTGTCTGTCTGTCTGTCTATCTAATTTGCTACTGGACCTAGACAAGTATTCTTTCAAGCTTGCCAGAAAGAAGAAGGGAAAGAAAAAACTCGATGTAGGCAGAAATAGTGTGAACTGTGCTGCCCGTGACATGTGTTTTCAAATGAGCGTGGGCGATCCACCGTGTTCAGCGCTTGTTTGTAGTTTTATTTTGGCCAGTGATGAAGACAACATCAAAAAGATGTTCGCTGTAGGAGAGCATGGAATGAGTCAGGATTCACAGACAGCCTGGCCTGGCTGTGTGGTACTGTGGAACCACCTGAGAATACTCAACAATCAAAAGATTATGTAGAAGGTGGGTGTTCTTTTTTTTTCTTTTCTTTTTAAATGTACGTTAACGTGTCCAGATTGCACACCACCATGTCGATTCAATCCTGCGTTGTTTCATTTATTTAGTTAGTTTAATTAATGTTGTACATTATCACTGGGAGGTTTTGGGGACGTATTATTTCTATATATTCGGCAGTGGCTCAGGGGTGGAGCGGCCGGGATGGCAACCGTGAGGTTCCCGGTTCGATCCCTGTGTGCTCCCTCACAGTCAGTGTCGAAGTGTCCTTGAGCAAGACGCTGAACACCTAATTGCTCCCGCCGTGCAGGTTGGCGCCTGCCTGTCTTCCGCCGCCATCGGTGTGTGAATGTGTTGGGTGAATGTAATGCACAGTCTACGTGAAGCGATATAGGATAAAAGCGCTTTATAAATGTATATGTATTTATTTTATTGATTCTGTGACGGTGATCGGTATTCAACTCCAACGGTCACCGAGTCTACACACAGCATCAGCATTGAGCCCTGAAATGGGCGTACGAGTCAGTGATGGGCCACGTACCCGCCCACCGCTCCTGATCAATATCACCACCATTAACCACGCCAATATGCTTCTGCTAATCGCTCTCCTGCTCCAAAGTTTGTTTTCTAACTCTCTCTCCCTCTCTCTCTCTCTCTCTCTCTCTGTGACAAGTATACCTCCCTCGCCCCAACACACTGTTTCTCACTTACTGCAGCATTGCTGCAGTCTGCTAGAGGCACGCACACGCACACGCACACACACGCACACGCACACACAGTGACAACGTGAGGACCTCAACGTTTTAAGGATGCCAATTTTACGACAGACATTTTCACAATGTTGTGCAAATGTAACAGCACGTACGGCATGTATTACACTACTCACCAGCATAGCAATATTGTATGCAGACTATATATATATATGAATGTCATTCTTTTTTTTTCTTTTTTTCCCCACCCTGAGCCTATAAAGCCAAAAATAGCTACTCTTTAAAAGCGTATCTATTTCTGGCGCACAACACTGGCGACGCAACAGAGTGTGAACTAGGTGTGAATTAAATGAGTCGATCCTACGAACCAGTGCTTTTCAACCTTTTCCAGGACAAGGTCCATTATTTATTCAGCTTTTGAGCCACGGACCGCCGTTTGACGGCATTTAGCCTCTCAGACCGAAACGAAATAATATTTTGATACCGTTGGATAAGATTTTGTCTACACTTCAATGGTTTATTATTGATGTGGCACTGGTACCATATAGGACTGATAACAGGCAAACGTTTATCAAAATAACAATTCTTCTACATTCTAAAAGTCTGTTGACTTTTTCGTAAAACTAAGTATTGCAGATGTTTAATAATAATTTAAAGCGCAAATAACGTGCATTTTAAAACTGCTTTTAATATTTAATATCATATTGTCTATGTCCCTCAAAGTTATTTCTAATGATTTGAGCCTCAATCACCACTCTGATATAACCAGTCCTTGTCATTTCTTTCTAGACTTTGAAAGCAGTTTTAGCTGCAGTACCACAATGTCCTGAGGTGGTGGGGGTGCTGATATGCTGATTATTTAATATTTGAGTCATTATAATACTGATGCTAGATAAAACCAGGCTTGTTTCCATTCCATGCCAGCTTGGAAAATCAACAATGGTGGACAATTTGGAACTGAAGACAGAAGAAGAGGAGGAATTATACAAAGTTTGGTGACATTGATGACATCACGATGAGGACAAAATCAGTTGTTTCTGAGAGCAATTTCCTTTAAAGCACCCATATGATATGAAAGCCTGATTGTTCAAAAGTGGTTATTTGTGGGGATAGAAAACACATATGGGAGCCCCAGAAACACAAAAGAAATTGAAAAAGTTGAATTTTACGTTATAGGTCCTTTAACTCCTGAGAGCGTACAATGAAACCACATCCGCACGCCCATGTGTGGCCTACATTAAAAGTGACATGGATTCGCCGGGCCGTGTTGATGTGGTGGAGAAGAGCGAACAAGATCGAGGCCACGTTGGAAGGTAACGAAGCGCCAGCGCCGAGGCGAGGCGAGCGCACGCAGCGAGCGGAGCGGAGCGGAGCAGAACAGAGCGTACATGTCAGCATGCTGGTCCGCGTCCTACGCGTAATAAATATTCACGCTCCAAGGGAATTCCACTCACAAATAGCCACAAATCTGCATCACAACATGCACTGCACGCATGGATGAGCGCGTGAAACAAACAGCCGCGCTGGGGCACATCGCAAACAACAACAGCAGCACACAGATGCCGTTCCTCTCTCTCTCTCTCTCTCTCTCTCTCTCTCTCTCTCTCTCTCTCTCTCTCTCTCTCTGGCTGTGTTACAGTACAGCTGTATGTATAGTATACGCCAGTCCGGCACGTGCAGAGAGTGTAGAGGGGCAGTGGCTGAAATCTCGTAAGACAGCACTTTTGGACAAAAGCAGCGCGGGCCACGCAGCGCAGGCCACGCAGCGGCTCTACATTTTTTAGTACAGTCACAGGATCCACAGAGAGGTGTTCGCCTATTGAGGACCCCTGCGCTATACCATTCAAACAATATGTCCTAGGCTGGCGATTCAGGTCTGGTGTCTCGGCCTATGGCGGTGTCGGTCTCGATCGGAAATCTGATCGCAGCAGCTGATTGGCCATCAGCCCCGTCACTCGACAGCCGCAAACAACGGACATGGCTGCCCCCACTGCGGTGACTCACGACCGTATCAATCTGGCTATTAAATCGACCTATATGATAGTTTATTTTATAAACATCATCATCCGACATATTTTACCGCTTTTGTTTACATGCTAGTAGCGCTCGTTGACTGTGTAATTGTTTGGTTAGCAACCGGGTTAGCCATATAGCCACATGATTGACGTGCTGCTTTCCTACTCTTCTGTCTGGTTGGTATATGAACCAATCGCCAAAGTCTGCCACTTTGACAACGCCCTTAATTCTGACGCGTGGATCTTTTGTTTGGATGACAACAGTGTGGACTGGACAAAGTGAGTTGTCGTGTCTTGGTTGAGACAGACTGTAATTGCTGCCGTTGGTGGGTGGAGTGTGTGTGTGTGCGCGTGCGTGCGTGCGTGCGTGCGTGCGTGCGCGTGTGTGTGAGGGGAGGAGGGGCTGCGGGGAGGAATGTCACCCGCTGCACAGAGCAAGAGACACGAAGCTGCTGCTCTCCCTATGTGCGCTCTGCTCTCCCGACCTGGCTGCAGGGAGAGCTCTATACATCTCCTTACAGCGGTGATTTGCCGGATTTTGCTCTATAAATGGTAAATGGTAAATGGTGCATTTATATAGCGCCTTTATCCAAGGCACTTTACATAGATTGTGCATTACATTCACCCATTCATACACCGATTGCGGCGGAAGCCATGCAAGGTACCAACCAGCACATCGGGAGCAATTTGGGGTTCTGTGTCTTGCCCAAGGACACTTCGACATGTAGACAGGAGGAGCCGGGATTCGAACCGCCGACTCATGGATCATTGGACGACCTGCTCTACCTCCTGAGCCACAGTCGCCCACCTATACATGTCACAGTCTCTCTCTCTCTCTCCCTCAGTCTGTGACTCCACCATGGCCACTCCCACATTAATTTCCACCACACTGCGGTTCCATTCACACACCTGTATTCAACTCCCTCGGAGTCGTCAGCCAACCTGTGAACACTTTGCCAATCAACCTGCTCCTATAAAACTGGACTCTTTGCAAACTCTCATTATCATGGTTGCATGTTCCTGGGTTCCTGTTTAGCTGCAGCTTTGACTACGTTGTCATTTTGCCATTGCCTGATTTCTGACCTGCATCTCCAGTGTAATATTTGCCTATTTCCTTTCTTTTAAAGTATTTAATTACTTTAAAAGCTGCTCTGTTGCCTGTTACTCTGCATTTTGGGTTCAACCACTCCGTCTACATCCATGACAATACATCTCCTTACAACAGTGAATTACCGAAATTAGCCATTTTGTTAAATAACATCATAATTAGTGGTGGGCATAGATTAGATTTTTTTAATCGCGATTAATCGCACTGCAATCCTGGAGTTAATCACGATTAATCGCGATTAAAATGGCTAATTTGAACTCTGCCGAAGGCATTGAAAATTTGTGTGCGCTAC
This sequence comes from Electrona antarctica, assembly GCF_951216825.1. NCBI lineage: Eukaryota > Metazoa > Chordata > Actinopteri > Myctophiformes > Myctophidae > Electrona > Electrona antarctica. The sequence continues at coordinate 53,221,013 of NC_136789.1, read as the reverse complement.
CTAAATAATGTCCAGAAGTAAGTCCTTGTGAACAGGTTTAGACCAGGAGCCCTAATTATGGATACAACTAGCCTATTAATACCTTATATTTCATATTGTGAGTTTGTAGAACTGTTCACAGTGTTGCCAAGTCTAGTCATTATAAGCTACTTTGGACTTGTCTATCTGTAAAGTTTCTTTAAAATATTGGTGGTCCTTGACATGAAAATGCTTGAGAACCACTACTCTAAAACAACACTGGACAATGATGTTTGACAGTCAGCAAAATAGTTGCTTATTTTAGACGGATTTTCTGACTTGATCTGGCCTGTTAACATTTTCATAGACCTGGTTGCTTGTTTCTCTCTCAGTCACGAAATGTGGCAACCCTGGTCAAAGCCGTGTACTATGTTGTGATTGTGATACATGGATGGTGGTTTAGCTTAGCACAACAGCTAACATGATGCAGCAGGCTGCTGCCTGGATGGAATATGGATATGGACTTATGGCTCCATCACTGCCTTTCTTTTCTAGTAAGTAGAACTTTTTGTTGGCGTTGCTGTTTACCGTCCCTCTCACAGACTACAAGTCAGGGACGAGTGCACTGACTGTCTGACTCCGTGGGCGCGTTCGGAAATACCACACCGAAGTGCACTCGCCTATTAGTTTGCATTGCACAGTGGGCTCAGTGCGCTATTTCCGAACGCGCCCCACACGCACACATGCACGCACACACACGCACACACAGCCCGCCTTCTGGCTGCTGCAGACCCAGCTCCCAGACCCAATTTTGAGAATAGATTAACGGCGATATCTTTTTTATCGCGCGATAAGAGTCTCGCGTTAACGCAGCACGTTAACACCGATAACGGCCCAGCATTAATCATAATACTACCGCCATTTTCATGTCGCGCCACAAGGGGTGCGCGCACCACAGTTTGGGAAAGCATGGCTTAGATGATTTCTATTTCGATACATTTGCACTGTAAAGACGAAGCGGTAGTGGGGAGGAGGCTCCACTTCCGCTTTATATTTTACTCATGATAGAGCTTCCGTTGCTCCCGACTGTATGACGGAAGCATTTGGAAATTGCGAGAGGCAACAACAGTCTGGCAACGCGAGACTATATGGAAGCAGCCACAGTGTTAACTATGATTCTCTGCCCTAGGCTGTGCTCCATGGCAGAACGACCCAGAGTAATATAGTAAGAGAGTGGCGACACTAGCGTTGACTCCCATTGTAACAATGGAATGCGGAAGTGCTCATTCTATCTCAATGGGATAGTTCCAGCCATAGGAGCAATGTTTGGAACTATAGCCCATAGGCACCCGCTTTGTGGCGAGATCAAAGCGTGTCGCTACTCTCCTCTACACTCTGGGACGACCGCAGCACTGACCTGATGAGTGTAATTGTACTCCTATGCCCACCATGATATATCATGTTACATAAAGCATAAACATCACCACCTGAGAGTGTACCGTCTCGACTCCTATATTGCCTCATCGATTATTGATTGATCCAGAATATTCCACGACAATCCAGCATTGCAAGGAAAGGGGGAAGGGGGGCATGCGAGGGGGGGGGGGGGGGGGGGGGGTCTGTAGAATACCAGCATGGCAGTGTTGATTTCGTCGACTAATACTATGACGAAGAATGTCCGTCGACTACCTTTTTTCACTGACGAAAACTAAATGGAAACCAAATGAAAACAGAGACTAAACATATTGACAATTTTGTCAACAAATAAAAACTAGACTAAAATGTTAGGAAGGGACTAGTGGACAAGAGATCCAGTATGAGTAATTTTACACTTGGTTGCATGCTGAAAATAGCTGATCTACAAGCTCACAGTGTGACGCGTAAAATTACGACGGCCTCAAGGCCGGCCAAAATACATTTTAGTTTAGTCGACTTTAGTTTAATCGACTAAAATCCTATAATATTTAGTCGACTAAAACTAGACTAACACTAAAACATTTCAGGTGACTAAAATGTGACTAAAACTAAATTAAAACTATCCAAGAGACTATGACATAATACGAAAATCAAAAGTTGCTGTCAAAATCAACACTAATGTCGGGTGAAGGGGCAGCAAACGGGGAGCGATGAAACGCGCCTATAGTTCATTTTCAATGAGACCTGCGCTTCTGCTCGGAGAACGCAAGCGTATTTACGTGAGCGCGGTCCCGTGAATTTGTTGCGTGCGTGCTCGTTACGTGCACACGCCCGCGACTCACCAGACCTGGATTCTGTTTAGCTTCTTTTTTTTTTACGCTTGCGTCGTGGCAAAAACGCCCTGCGTTCCTCGCTTCACGTTTGCAAGGTGGTCATGTCAGGTGAAGGGGGCGGCGTTCGGCGTACACACCCCCTGACGAAACGTATACCGCGTATCCATGCGACTTAAAAATGTGAGCCATATCAAAGTGTAATCAGAATTTGGTCCTCATTCGCCTCATTCGTTCGTTCAGTGCTTCTCCGTGTGAAGGAGGTCGTTGTGGAATCTGGCTGGTGTTTAAAGCATTATGTTATACTTTAGCTATTGAAAAATAGCAGATCTAAAAGCTCATAGCGTGGCACCGAGTGCCGCACTACGAGCTTGTAGGTCTGCTATTTTTTTAAAATCGTGAAAATGTGGCGCAAATTTGGAATATATATTCTTTCAGAGCGAACGTGTTTAACTCAAATCTTTGCTTCTGGGGGCTGGGGTCCCTGAAACAACATATTTTCAGATGGGGGTCGGAGCCCAAATACATAAAATCTTTGGGGTCCTTGACATGAAATAGTTTGAGCACCACTGACAGAAATATAGGTTTTTCAGAAAACTGTCAGGATTTAGAAGACATTTTGTAGAATCGTCCTCAGGTCTAAATGGGTTAACAAGAGCTCTGTGACTTAATTCATAATAAGAATGACAGTGGATCCATCGTACATTCGTTCATTCATTGTTTTCCTGGACAGTAACGATGCTGGACACATACTGTACTTGTACTGTACAAGGTTTCCAGGTGACGGAAGCAGAGCGATGTGAGACGCCAGGTGAGGTGATTACAGGGAGCTGACAGCTCCACAGCATCATTATACGACAGAGATAGCTAGGTCCCTATACCGTCAGCATTTTAACCCATTTAAACCTCCGATTCTAAGGGAAACGGCTTCCAAATCCTAACGGTTTACTGAAAAAACTACGTTTTCTAATTGAGTCAGTGGTGCTGCTCAACCTTTTTCACGTCAAGGACCCCCAGAATTATCTGTATTTGGCCGTGGACCCCCCCCCCAATCTGAAAATATGTAATATGTAAAACCGTTCCGCTACTGAAAGAATATACGTTCAAAGATGTGCGCCACATTTTCACGATTCTTAAAAAAAAAATAGCAGACCTACGAGCTCGTAGCGCGGCACTCGGTGCCGCGCTACGAGCTTGTAGATCTGCTATTTTTTTCAATAGCTATAAAGTATATCATAAAATGATGACTTAAAAACACCAAAAGCGGTTCCCGCCCAGAGCGGGTTAACCCGTGCACTGCTGACCCTTGCACTTACTCCAACCTGAGATAAGGGAGACCGCTGCATGCTATATATACACAGATGATTACGCGGAATGCTGCTAAACCCAACGATGGGGACATTTTTAGCTGTCACACCCTCTCATAACGGAGCGCGCTCATGGCTCCTCTCCCGAAGGAAAGGACATAAAAAATATAACAAGACTATAAGACCAATAATTGGCGTTTAGCCCGTTGTACTGTATTATTATGAGATAATAGGAAAGCCTACTGTATTACCGAGCCACGTGGCCAATAATAGGGCAGGAGCCTATAGCAGGCAGCTTGATGTATACAAGTAGTACTGTACACCCCCCCCCCCCTGGACATGATGTACAAGTACACCCCCTGGACATGATGTACAAGTACACCCCCTGGACATGATGTACAAGTACACCCCCTGGACATGATGTACAAGTACACCCCCTGGACATGACGTACAAGTACACCCCCCTGGACATGGTGTACAAGTACACCCCCTGGACATGATGTACAAGTACACCCCCTGGACATGATGTACAAGTACACCCCCTGGACATGATGTACAAGTACACCCCCTGGACATGATGTACAAGTACACCCCCTGGACATGATGTACAAGTACACCCCCTGGACATGATGTACAAGTACACCCCCTGGACATGACGTACAAGTACACCCCCCTGGACATGGTGTACAAGTACACCCCCTGGACATGATGTACAAGTACACCCCCTGGACATGATGTACAAGTACACCCCCTGGACATGATGTACAAGTACACCCCCTGGACATGATGTACAAGTACACCCCCTGGACATGATGTACAAGTACACCCCCCTGGACATGATGTACAAGTACACCCCCTGGACATGATGTACAAGTACACCCCCCTGGACATGATGTACAAGTACACCCCCTGGACATGATGTACAAGTACACCCCCTGGACATGATGTACAAGTACACCCCCTGGACATGATGTACAAGTACACCCCCTGGACATGATGTACAAGTACACCCCCCTGGACATGATGTACAAGTACACCCCCTGGACATGATGTACAAGTACACCCCCTGGACATGATGTACAAGTACACCCCCTGGACATGATGTACAAGTACACCCCCTGGACATGATGTACAAGTACACCCCCTGGACATGATGCACAAGTACACCCCCCTAGACATGATGTACAAGTACACCCCCTGGACATGACACTAGTACTGTATGTCACAGGAACACATACCCCCCAATCCAACCCTTGATGCTTGCTGAGGCATTGGGGTGCCCATTTCTATAGTCTATCGCAACAACAACAGCAGCACACAGATGCCGTTCCTCTCTCTCTCTCTCTCTCTCTCTCTCTCTCTCTGGCTGTGTTACAGTACAGCTGTATGTATAGTATACGTGCAGAGAGTGTTAGAGGGGCAGTGGCTGAAATCTCGTAAGACGGCACTTTTGGACAAAAATAGCCGATCTACAAGCTCTCAACGCGTCGCGCTGCGACGCGTTGAGAGCTTGTAGATCGGCTATTTTCGGTGGGCGCAACACAGCACTCTTTATGTACTGGAGATGCAGGTGTAACGACATGGATTTTGAAACAAATTTGTTCCAACGCAAAATGCTGCGTTCCATGTTCAGGAGACTTCGGGAAAAAAAAATTCTCCTGAATGCTGCCTTCCGGCATGGCATGGCATGGAGTGGCATTTGCATTTCTTTCACCGTAGTAAATGCTGCATTCGTGGTCTGGAGAGGGCAGTTGTTTTACAGACGGGTAAAAGGGCAGGGGCTGAAGCCCCCCCCCCCCTTTGATGTGTGTGTCCTAGGCTGGCGATTCAGGTCTGGTGTCTCGGCCTATGGCGGTGTCGGTCTCGATCGGAAATCCGATCGCAGCAGCTGATCAGCCCCGTCACTCGACAGCGGCAAACAACGAACATGGCTGTCCCCACTGCGGTGACTCGCGACCGTATCAATCTGGCTATTAAATCGACGTATGATAAATAGTTTATTTTATAAACATCATCATCCGACATATTTTACCGCTTTTATTTACATGCTAGTAGCGCTCGTTGACTGTGTCATTGTTTGGTTAGCAACCGGGTTAGCCAATATAGCCACATGATTGACGTTCTGCTTTCCTACTCTTCTGTTTGGTTGGTATATGAACCAATCGCCGAAGTCTGCCACTTTGACAACGCCCTTAATTCTGACGCGTGGATCTTTTGTTTGGATGACAACCGTGTGGACTGGACAAAGTGAGTTGTCGTGTCTTGGTTGAGACAGACTGTAATTGCTGCCGTTGGTGGGTGGAGTGTGTGTGTGCGTGCGTGCGTGCGTGCGTGCGTGCGTGCGTGCGTGCGTGCGTGCGCGCGCGCGTGCGTGCGTGCGTGCGCGCGCGTGTGTGTGAGGGGAGGAGGGGCTGCGGGGAGGAATGTCACCCGCTGCACAGAGCAAGAGACACGAAGCTGCTGCTCTCCCTATGTGCGCTCTGCTCTCCCGACCTGGCTGCAGGGAGAGCTCTATACATCTCCTTACAGCGGTGATTTGCCGGATTTTGCTCTATACGTGTCACAGTCTCTCTCTCTCTCTCCCTCAGTCTGTGACTCCACCATGGCCACTCCCACATTAATTTCCACCACACTGCGGTTCCATTCACACACCTGTATTCAACTCCCTCGTCAGCCAACCTGTGAACACTTTGCCAATCAACCTGCTCCTATAAAACTGGACTCTTTGCAAACTCTCATTATCATGGTTGCATGTTCCTGGGTTCCTGTTTAGCTGCAGCTTTGACTACGTCGTCATTTTGCCATTGCCTGATTTCTGACCTGCATCTCCAGTGTAATATTTGCTCTGTTGCCTGTGACTCTGCATTTTGGGTTCAACCACTCTGACTACATCCATGACAATACATCTCCTTACAACAGTGAATTACCGAATGTTGCCACTTTTGTTAAATAACATCATAATACTACCGACATTACCATTTTCATGTCACGCACCCCCTGGACTTCGTTCGCGCACCACAGTTTGGGAAATCCTGGCTTAGATGATTTCTATTTCTAATTCGATACATTTGTGCAACTGTAAAGACGAAACGGTAGTGGGGAGGAGGCTCCACTTCCGCTTTATATTTTACTCATGATAGAGCTTCCGTTGCTCCCGACTGTATGACGGAAGCATTTGGAAATTGCGAGAGGCAACAACAGTCTGGCAACGTGAGACTATATGGAAGCATAGTGTTAACTATGATTCTCTTCCCTAGGCTGTGCTCCATGGCAGAACGACCCAGAGTAATATAGTAAGAGAGTGGCGACACTAGCGTTGACTCCCATTGTAACAATGGAATGCGGAAGTGCTCATTCTATCTCAATGGGATAGTTCCAGCCATAGGAGCAATGTTTGGAACTATAGCCCATAAGGCACCCGCTTTGTGGCGAGATCAAAGCGTGTTGCTACTCTCCTACTCTACACTCTGGGACGACCGCAGCACTGACCTGATGAGTGTTATTGTACTCCTATGCCCACCATGATATATCATGTTACATAAAGCATAAACATCACCACCTGAGAGTGTACCGTCTCGACTCCTATATTGCCTCATCGATTATTGATTGATCCAGAATATTCCACGACAATCCAGCATTGCAAGGAAAGGGGGGCATGCAAGGGGGGGGGGGGGGGTCTGTAGAATACCAGCATGGCAGTGTTGATTTCGTCGACTAATACTATGACGAAGAATGTCCGTCGACTACCTTTTTTTCACTGACGAAAACTAAATGGAAACTAAATGAAAACCGAGACTAAACATATTGACAATTTCGTCAACAAATAAAAACTAGACTAAAATGAAGCGTTCCTCGCTTCACGTTTGCAAGGCCCTTAAGGCCATGTCAGGTGAAGGGGGGCGGCGTTCGGCGTACACACCCCTGACGAAACGTATACCGCCGATCCATGTGACTTAAAAATGTGAGCCATATCAAAGTGTAATCAGAATTTGGTCCTCATTCGCCTCATTCGTTCGTTCAGTGCTTCTCCGTGAGAAGGAGGTCGTTGTGGAATCTGGCTGGCCACAGTTGAAATTCTGGTCGGGAACCCCTTTTGGTGTTTAAAGCATTATATTATACTTTAGCTATTGAAAAATAGCAGATCTACAAGCTTATAGCACGGCACCAAGTGCCGCACTACGAGCTTGTAGGTCTGCTATTTTTGAAAAATCGTGAAAATGTGGCGCAAATTTGGAATATATATTCTTTCAGAGCGAACGTGTTTAACTCAAATCTTTGCTTCTGGGGGCTGGGGTCCCTGAAACAACATATTTTCAGATGGGGGTCGGAGCCCAAATACATAAAGTATTTGGGGTCCTTGACATGAAATAGTTTGAGCACCACTGACAGAAATATAGGTTTTTCAGAAAACTGTCAGGATTTAGAAGACATTTTGTAGATCTAGGTCTAAATGGGTTAACAAGAGCTCTGTGACTTAATTCATAATAAGAATGACAGTGGATCCATCGTATACACAGTGTTCATTAATTGTTTCCCTGGACAGTAACGATGCTGGACACATACTGTACTTGTACTGTACAAGGTTTCCAGGTGACAGGAGCAGAACGATGAGACGCCAGGTGAGGTGATTACAGGGTAGCTGACAGCTCCACAGCATCATTATACGACAGAGATAGCTAGGTCCCTATACCGTCAGCATTTTAACCCATTTATACCTCCCATTCTAAGGAAAACGGCTTCCAAATCCTAACGGTTTACTGAAAAAACAATGTTTTCTAATTGAGTCAGTGATGCTGCTCGACCTTTTTCACGTCAAGGACCCCCAGAATTATCTGTATTTGGCCGTGGACCCCCCCCCCCCCCCCCCCCCCATCTGAAAATATGTAAAGAAGCAAAGATTTGAGTTAAAACCGCTCCGCTCTGAAAGAATATACGTTCAAAGATGTGTGCCACATTTTCACGATTCTTCGAAAAAAATAGCAGATCTACGAGCTCGTAGCGCGGCACTCGTAGATCTGCTATTTTTTTCAATAGCTATAAAGTATATCATAAAAATGATGACTTAAAAACACCAAAAGCGGTTCCCGCCCAGAGCGGGTTAACCCGTGCACTGCTGACACCTGCACTTACTCCAACCTGAGATAAGGGAGACCGCTGCATGCTATATATATATATACAGATGATTACGCGGAATGCTGCTCAACCCAACGATGGGGACATTTTTTGCTGTCACACCCTCTCATAACGGGGCGCGCTCATGGCTCCTCTCCCGAAGGAAAGGACATAAAAAAAAAAACAAGGCTATAAGACCAATAATTGGCGTTTAGCCCGTTGTACTGTATTATTATGAGATAATAGGAAAGCCTACTGTATTACCGAGCCACGTGGCCAATAATAGGGCAGGAGCCTATAGCAGGCAGCTTGATGTATACAAGTAGTACTGTACACACCCCCCCCTGGACATGATGTACAAGTACACCCCCTGGACATGATGTACAAGTACACCCCCCTGGACATGATGTACAAGTACACCCCCTGGACATGATGTACAAGTACACCCCCTGGACATGATGTACAAGTACACCCCCTGGACATGATGTACAAGTACACCCCCCTGGACATGATGTACAAGTACACCCCCTGGACATGATGTACAAGTACACCCCCTGGACATGATGTACAAGTACACCCCCTGGACATGATGTACAAGTACACCCCCTGGACATGATCTACACCCCCTGGACATGATGTACAAGTACACCCCCTGGACATGATGTACAAGTACACCCCCCTGGACATGATGTACAAGTACACCCCCCTGGACATGATGTACAAGTACACCCCCTGGACATGACACTAGTACTGTATGTCGCAGGAACACATGCTGAGGCATTGGGGTGCCCATTTCTATAGTATTTGGTGTATATACTGTATATGACCTAGGGCATTCACTTCTAGTCATTTTTACTAGTTGACTAGTTGCCTAGTTTACTAGTCGACTAGTCGACTAGTTGTTTAACTACGTATTATGTAAAAAAAAAAAAAAAAAAAAACATCGGGGGAAAAAAAAAAAGAAAACTTTTTTTTTCTTCTTTTCAACTAGTCAACTAGTACTAGTACTAGTACCAACAAGGTCGACTAGTGGATCGAATCCCGAACCTCCCAAACTCAGGGCGGGCACTCTAACCAATTAAATGCAGCTGAGCTGGTTGTATTATGAGATTAGTCGCACGCATTATAGCAATGTCAGCGAGGCACGTCATGCAGCCTATGCAAATTATACTGTTCTATCTACAAATCTGTCTAATGTGAAATATGTCATCATGTAAGCAAAAATAATAATAAACGCATCTTGCATTTTTTGGCGGTGTCGCTTCCCGACAATGAACGCAACATGCGTTCGTTGTGCACGATTTCAATTCAAATGTAACAAAAATAGCTGATCTACAAGCTCAAAACACGTCGTAGATCGGCTATGTTTGCTACGACAGTAATATGCAATGTGGCCCTCTGGAGTGAGTGTGGAAATATAGTGGCCCTCTGGAGTGAGTGTGGAACTATAGTGGCCCTCTGGAGTGAGTGTGGAACTATAGTGACCCTCTGGAGTGAGTGTGGAAATATAGTGGCCCTCTGGAGTGAGTGTGGAAATATAGTGGCCCTCTGGAGTGAGTGTGGAAATATAGTGGCCCTCTGGAGTGAGTGTGGAAATATAGTGGCCCTCTGGAGTGAGTGTGGAAATATAGTGGCCCTCTGGAGTGAGTGTGGAAATATAGTGGCCCTCTGGAGTGAGTGTGGAAATATAGTGGCCCTCTGGAGTGAGTGTGGAAATATAGTGGCCCTCTGGAGTGAGTGTGG
>NC_136789.1:53190647-53208147 GCF_951216825.1 Electrona antarctica | reverse complement strand
ATGCGCTGTACGTACTGTCTGTATGTACGTGCTAAGCACATATTGTGCTTACAATTCCATAAATAAATAAATACCACTTTAATTAAGGCGTTATCCTGTGTGTGTGTGTGTGTGTGTGTGTGTGTGTGTGTGTGTGTGTGTGTGTGTGTGTGTGTGTGTGTGTGTGTGTGTGTGTGTGTGTGTGTGTGTGTGTGTGTGCACCGAGGCATGGTCTGTACATTGTGCAAACACAAACACTGTATTAAACCAATCTATTTTTTTTACACTGGCTGGTGTATGCATGATTTAAGGCAAAGGTTTTCAACAAGGGGTCTGGGACCCCCGCGCTATGGGCCCATATAGGGGGTCCTCACTCCTCAGAGATACTACAGGGGGGGGCCACATCTTTGTGGCGGCCCCATTAATCACTTGAACCATCCCTATATTCAGAGGGAAACATTAGCCCGGAAATAGCAGATCTACAAGCTCACAGCCGTTGTGAGCTTGTAGAGCAAAAGAGCAGACCAAGTACATAGCCAGCAGTCAAGTTTACAAAGTGTGTGTGTGTGTGTGTGTGTGTGTGTGTGTGTGTGTGTGTGTGTGTGTGTGTGTGTGTGTGTGTGTGTGTGTGTGTGTGTGTGTGTGTGTGTGTGTGTGTGTGTGTGTGTGTGTGTGTGTGTGTGTGTGTGTGGTACTTGGCCTGAAAAGCGTTGAAGACCATCTGTTTAAAATTGACCGAGGTTGTGGAATAATACAACAATACCAAAAGGTACAAAAAGAAAAATAGTGGAGGCTTATAATGGCTAAATGTGGATTGTGCAAAGTGCACCTATTCTCCCTTGTCCTCCATCGTTAGTGTGCTAATCATAGCCGGACGATTCAGGCAGCTTTCCTTTTTTCTTTTAGAGCCACAATCTATACGTTTTTTAATGTCCATTATGTCACTCTCCCTAGCGGAACGAGGCCATTTTAACGATGCCTGGACTATACACAATAAAGGACGGGATTGGATTGGGTAGCTTTTATTGCCCCTGTGGGGGCCGTTCGATTAGCAACGGCGGTCAACCGCGGAGAGATGCCTCGGCAACATTCTAGCGACCATCTGCTTCAAATAGCTTTATTGACACCGACGACCAGCAGGCCGCCCTATAGCCGCTAACGAGGGTCTACATGCCTCAGAGTCAAGGCCCCTTTTTCCACCAAAAGAACTTTGGTTCAGTTGTTGTTTTTTTGAGTGGTGCAACCACTCCAAGGAACAGCAATGTTCGTGTCCGTGTGACACCTATGTGACTTGACTATGTTTGTGTGTGACTCATGTGTGACTCATGAGTACCAGTAGGGGCGCTGTCGTGCCAGAAACAGAGAGAGAGAAATAGTGCTGCACTGTTGCCTGCTAATGAGAGCAAGAGAGAGAGAGAGGGGGGGGGGTGTAAGGGGGGGAGTTGCACCACTCAGTTCACACGGGTGTGATTTTTTACTAGACCTGTGCCTGTCGGCCATCGGCCTACTTGGGAACGATGCAAGTTGGGAACCTAGAATGCGATATCCGTTTTAACCGCACTCGTTTTAACCGTCTGTGTCCCACATGGAGATCTCTGTATCCGTCTGTCTGCCTGTGTCTGAAGAGTGCAGTACTGACTGTGAAAAGTGGACTGGTTAAGTAATCAAATGGCAGCTGGGGTGGGGTTGCCATGGCAATCAATTGGCTGTGGCAGGGAATTGCACAGGTGTCGGGACTTTGCCTCATTAGGTCCACTGGCAGAGCCTGTCCAGAGCCTTTCATGGTAGGTTCTGGACAATGGTAGGACTATGGTAGATTCTGGACAAGGACTATGGTAGGTTCTGGACAATGGTAGGACTATGGTAGGTTCTGGACAATGGTAGGGCTATGGTAGGTTCTGGACAATGGTAGGACTATGGTAGGTTCTGGACAATGGTAGGACTATGGTAGGTTCTGGACAATGGTAGGACTATGGTAGGTTCTGGACAATGGTAGGACTATGGTAGATTCTGGACAAGGACTATGGTAGGTTCTGGACAATGGTAGGACTATGGTAGGTTCTGGACAATGGTAGGACTATGGTAGGTTCTGGACAATGGTAGGGCTATGGTAGGTTCTGGACAATGGTAGGACTATGGTAGGTTCTGGACAATGGTAGGACTATGGTAGGTTCTGGACAATGGTAGGGCTATGGTAGGTTCTGGACTATGGTAGGTTCTGGACAATGGTAGGACTATGGTAGGTTCTGGACAATGGTAGGACTATGGTAGATTCTGGACAATGGTAGCACTATGGTAGGTTCTGGACAATGGTAGGACTATGGTAGGTTCTGGACGCAATGTGAGCTTGTAGATCGGCTATTTTCAAATGGCCGAAATGTATAGGTGAAAACGGGGCAGTGAAATAGAGTAGTAGATACAGATCTGCTTCTGATTCATTTCAGTTTTTTCCTTTTTTGTGTGCGTGTGTGCGTGTGTGCGTGCGTGCGTGCGTGCGTGCGTGCGTGCGTGCGTGCGTGCGTGCGTGCGTGCACAGTATCCACCATCATTAATTTTCCGATTGCAATCTGATGTAGTGTTCATCTTGCACCAAATGACCCCGGGGTCCACATGACATTGCCGTTGCTTTACGAGACCATCAGATACATACGGACATATCGTTGAACAAGTCGACGATGACATTGCACTGATTGCTAAGGTAATAGAGCATGCACCTCCACTCTAGCCCAGGTGCTGGACAAATGGCAGTACGAGAGGAAGAAATAGAGTCCGCAACACTGGTATGAAAAACTCAGCTCCACTGAAGCTCCAAACTCACTAGGATCTTCTTCAGGAATCATTCCTGAAGAAGATCCTAGTGATCGAAACGTTGAATCAATAAACCAGTGGAGCTGAGTTTTTCATACCGGTGTTGCGGACTCTATTTCTTCCTATTGAACTGATTGCTAACAGTAAGATATGAAGATGACAAATATGTGTGTACATCATGGGCTCCATTTTCGTCACCGCTAAAACCCTTATCCCTAAACTTCTTTGCCTTTTTTTTTTTTACTATTTTGAAAAACATTTTTGAATAGTTCAACTAGCCAATCTACATTGACATGTTGTGACTGTAGACTGTAGACTGGCCATTTTAACTATTCAAAATGTTTTGCAAAATAGTAAAATAAAAAAAAGGCAAAGAAGTTTAGGCTTATCCCTAAACTTCTTTGCCTTTTTTTTACTACTTTTTTTATCAGTTTAGCGGTGACGAAAATGGAGCCCAATATGTCTGTATTTTCTGTGCAAAATTGTTTAGAATATTCTAATGGAATAAACTCCTTATCATTTCTATACGACTGTATTTTCTCCCCTCATTTGGCCTCTGGCGAACTCTGTTTTAATGCTTAACCCACCATAGCATTTAGAGCTAGCGCAGACGCACTGGTTATGTAAGGCATGGCTGCGTGGTCATTGTTTATATATAAATCACCAACAGGGTGATTTATATATAAAACCATGACCACCCAGGCATGCATTATCCCCCTAATTACACGGAGCTTAATACATAAATTAATAAATTGACCCAAAACACAACAAAACGAGGTATTTCCTTGCTTACAGTAGCCTAATGAACGTATTCCATAAGTGTCGCGCACGCTGGTCGTCTGCCCAGCAGCTGCAGCACAGTCGGAAAACAAGGAAATGAGTTGATCAAATAGAATCAATTGTCGGATACTGCATTGTCTAATTCTCGCTTCAAATGTTTTCAAAAACATTTCCGAGAGCAATGTTTAGCTGTAAATGAGTGTGTGTGTGTGTGTGTGTGTGTGTGACTGTGTGTGTGTGTGTGTGTGTGTGTGTGTTTACACATGGCTGTCATGTTGGATACAGCATCAAATCCAAGCAGCGCAGCAGGTGTTTTCCGAGGCTTTGATTAGACGGCAGCGGTCTGTTATAGAGCGGAGCGGTCTGTTATCCAGGAATAACACACCGCTGAATTTGGCGACTGACCAATCAGAATCAATCAAGCATTCAACCAAGCTGTGAAATAGATTGCATTAACACACTCTATACGGTACAATTCAGTTAAAATAGCATTCTATTCGTGAAAATAAGTCCCTCATGCCATGATTGTTTGAACATGACGTCATGGGCCGCTATGCTCGATAACAGGTTTGATAAGCCCAAAGCTTATTGATAACGGGTACTCAATAAGCTTGTTATCGGAATGTATCGGGTATCGATTATCGAGCTCCATCCCTACTCATAGATCTGTCTAACTACTTATTTAACCCATTTAGGACTGAGACCAAATTCTACAAATGTCATCTAAATCCTGACACAAAACCTCATGTTTCTATGTCAGTGATTTTCAAACTATTTCATGTCAAGTACCTCCGAAAATATATGTAATTGGCCACCGACCCCCATCTGAAAAAATGTTGTTCCAGCAGGGACCCTCCCGGAAGCAAATATTTGAGTTAAAAACGTTCGCTCTGAAAGAATATGTAGTGAATTTGCGCCACATTTTCACCATTTTTCAAAATTAGCGGATCTACAAGCTCATGGAGTGCTGCGCGATGAGCTTGCTATTTTTTACCCACATTCAGAACAGACTGAATGTGGAATGTCCTGATACCATCCATTAAAGGAACACTGGTTTCTTTCAAAACTGGCCTGAAAGATCTATCCGGAGAACATATGGGTCACAACAAACTGTTTATGTTAATGCATTGAATACATAGGACCACAATGGAAACAACAAGTGCCCAGGACGTTTTTTTGTCATCTGTCTCAGATTTCTGACTAATAAAGTAATCAATCAATCAATCAACCAACCCACCAATCCCGGATTGTATCCTTATAAACTCAGTCAGTAAAGTGGTGATGCCAATTTCCTGTCCGTTTATGACACACTGCATGTGTTATAGGCCACACTTGCTCGAGTGACTGCCATCATATTTTTCTCACGGTTGGCATTTCATTTCTCCCTCAATTATGAATAAATAATGCTCACTTCAGTCAACCTATAATAATGTGCAACAATCCAGCAACGAAGTGCAATTTGGCCGTTTTGATATTGTGATCCTCGCTGTGCGTTGTTTTCTTTGCCGTACTCGTCGTCTCGTCTCTGTCGGTGGTGAAAACCTCATATGTCCAAAGAAAACTGTTTTCAGATTCAAAAGCATCAAAAGTAGCAGATCTCCAAGCTCGAAACGCGTCGCTTCGCGCCGCGTTTTGAGCTTGTAGATCTGCTACTTTCGATGCTTTTGTGTGACACTGTAGTATAAGTATAGGACGTTGATTTACAGAAAAAAAATTACAAGCAGTTAAAATATGGAGATGAGAGGTTTCAGCCCCACAGCAACGACATTATGGATTCTCTCAGTGCCGGTTCCTTAATTTACCGTCTATATGGTCTCATAAAAACCAAAGGCCCAGCCATTTGCTTCTTCTTCTTCTTAACCCATTTAGACCTGAGAACGCATCTGTGTCACCTTATAGCTTTTAACCACTTCGAGTGTTTGAAAAATAGCAGATCTGTTTAAAAAATAACACCCGTGTGAACTGAGTGGTGCAGTGACGTCACACACTAACCATAGCAACCATGCTCACCATGCGTGGGACCACGTACAGGTACACACACGTACAGGTACACACATACATAGACGCATACATAGATACAGACAAAGCTGGTTATTGGAGTGGTTTGCACCACTCAAAAATAGCAGATCTACAAGCTCATGGCGCGGCACAGAGTGCCGCGCCATGAGCTTGTAGATCTGCTATTTCTGAAAAATCGTGAAAATGTGTCGCAAATCTTTCAATATATATTCTTTCACAGCAAACGTGTTTAAGTCAAATCTTTGCTTACAACATATTTTGAAATGGGGGTCGGCGGCCAAATATAATTGCGGGGCTCCTTGACATGAACGTTTTTGAGAACACTGACATAGAAGCATAGAAAAATAGAAAAAAAACAATGTAGAATCTGCCTTGAGGTCATAACGGATTAATTTACCGTCTATATTGTCTCATAAAAACCAAGAGGCCCAGCCGTTGCTGCTATATCTTCTCGTTTGTATTATTCACACCATCCACACCCGTCCCTTTCCCATTTTCACTGGGTCAGTAATTCAAACCACCGAAATCTGGAAAGAAAAACAAACAGCATTTCACATGCCATCGCTCCGCTTGTGAGATTTCACTGTGGGTGCAAATGGTTGGCGAGTGTCGACTCGTATGCTGGCTGAACCTCGCAGAAAAAGTCTTCTAAATCCTGACAGTTTCATTAAAAAAACCCACGTTTCTATGTCAGTTGTTCTCAAACATATTCATGTCAACTAGGACCCCAAATATATATGACATTGGCCGCCGACCCCCATCTGAAAATATGTTGTTCCAGGGACCCTGGAACAACATGTTTTCAAAGATTTGCAAAGATTCTCGCTCTGAAAGAACATATATTCAAAGATTTCAGGCACATTTTTTTCAAAAATAGCAGACCTACAAGCTCGTAGCGCGCCACTCGGTGGCGCGCTATGAGCTTGTAGATCTGCTATTTTTCAATAGCCAAATTATAACATAATCAGTCAGTAATTCAAACCACCAAAATCTGGAAAGAAAAACAAACATAAAAAAAAACAGCATTTCACATGCCATCGCTCCCCATCATAGCTTCAAATTGACATATTGGTTGTTCAGTTTGACCCACCAGTTTTGGAGATATGGCTTATAGAGTAATGTCTTGCAGAAAACAGCGAGTTGAGAAAACAGGCTTGAAAGGTTCACTTCTGTGGTCTCTAACATTACACCTAGCTACATGTTTAAGCATTTATTTCATATTCACATGTCGATTTCATCTCTGACACTTATTTCAGACATGCTCTAGAGTGAAGAGTCTGCCTGTGCTATTAACTCATTGTTGGAAAAAAATAATAATAATGTTTTTCTCCTCCTGGAATTTGCGCGATGGCAGGCTCTCAGTCAAATCTGGTCACACATGTCTTCCAAATCCTGACAGTTTTCTTGAAAAACCTACAGTATGTGTCAGTGGTTCTCAAACGTTTTCATGTCAAGGACCCCCAAGATTATATGTAATTGGCCTCCGACCCCCCATCTGAAAATATGTTGTTCCAGGGACCCCACCCAGAAGCACATATTTGAGTTAAAAATGTTCGCTCTGAAAGAATATATATTCAAAGATTTGCGGCACATTTTCACGATTTTTCTAAAATAGCAGACCTACAAGCTCGTAGCGCGGCACTCGGTGCCGCGCTATGAGCTTGTAGATCTGCTATTTTAGCAGATAGCTAAAGTATAACACCAAAAGAGGTTCCCGCCCAAAATGGGTTAAGTACAATTTTGAAGTATTTTTGAGTGGTGCAACCACTCCTATAGACAGCTACCTTTTGGTGTTCCGTTCTACTTTAGCTATTGAAAAATAGCAGATCTACAAGCTCAAACTTGTAGATCTGCTATTTTTGAGAAATCGTGAAAATGTGGCTCAAATCTTTGAATATATATTCTTTCAGAGCGAACGTTTTTACTCAAATCTGTGCTTCTGGGGGGGAGGTCCCTGGAACAACATATTTTCAGATGGTGGTCCGTGGCCAATTACAGATAATTCTGGGGGTCCTTGAAATGAAATATTGAGCACCACTGATATAGAAACATAGGTATTTCAGAAAACTGTTTAGAACTGATTTAGAAGACATTTTTTTAAATGTCGATGTCAGGTCAAAATGGGTTAATGATGCCAATACTTTTGCACTTTTACATTTTCAATTCCGCACTAGATCTACTTGTAACGGAGTAGTTCTACATTGCAGTATTGATACTTTCACATACAGTTGGGTGCCACCGATATTGTCCCTTATCATTTGACCCATTTAGGCCTGACCTCAAAATTAAAAAAAAATCCTTCTAAATCCTCCAGTTTTCTGAAATAAATATTTTCACGATTTTTCAAAAATAGCAGACCTACAAGCTCGTAGCGCGCCACTCGGTGGCGCGCTATGAGCTTGTAGATCTGCTATTTTTCAATAGCTAAATTATAACATAATGTTTAAAACACCAAAAGGGGTTCCCGCCCAAAATGGGTTAACTGTCCTTTTGCGCAGATCACGCAAACCTCAGCAAAAAGAAAAGGACAATATCGATGGCCTCCAACTGTAAGTAGAACATTTGAGTATACTTTTCCCAGCACTGACAAAGAGCCAGCATGTTGCTCATACATACGCCCCACACACGGTACGGGACATCCATCATCACAGCAATGACAAATAAAATACATCTGTGTTAACCCCTTTTGGCCTGACGTCAAAATAAAAAGAAATCCTGACAGTTTTATTAAAAACCCACGTTTCTATGTCAGTTGTTCTCAAACATATTCATGTCAACTAGGACCCCACATATATATGACATTGGCCGCCGACCCCCATCTGAAAATATGTTGTTCCAGGGACCCTGGAACAACATGTTTTCAAAGATTTGCAAAGATTTGAGTTAAAAACTCGCTCTGTAAGAACATATATTCAAAGATTTCAGGCACATTTTCACGATTTTTCAAAAATAGCAGACCTACAAGCTCGTAGCGCGCCACTCGGTGGCGTGCTATGAGATTGTAGATCTGCTATTTTTCAATAGCCAAATTATAACATAATAATGTTTAAAACACCTTCATTTAACTGTGAGAGTGCACACCAAATGGACCCGTATAGTAGTACCTTATCGGTCCGTTTGCTCTCAGACTTATAAATGAATGAATCCGTCCTTTTTCCTAACTCATCCAAATGGATGAATCCGTCCTTTTCCTAACTCATGCAGATGGATGAGTCGGAGTTGGAGGAACTAACAGTCACATAATTGAGGCTTTTTCACTGTGTAAGGCAGTCGTTCTCAAACGTTTTCATGTCAAAGGACCCTCAAATTGAAATGTTGTTTTTTTTTGGCCGCGGACCCCCCATTTGAAAATGTTTTGTGCCGGAGCCAGGGGCAAGATTTGAGTTAAAAATGTTCACTTTAAAAATACATATATATATATTCAAGGATTTGCAAATACTCTCATGTTGTTCTTGACGCACTATGAGCTTGTATATATGCTATTTTTTTTAATAGCCAAAGTATAAAATTTGGTTGAAGTGGTTAAAAATAATTGTGATGGTACTTGAACTCATTTTGCTGGGGAACGCCTGGTAAATTTGTTTAATTAAGGGTGTCGACGTTATTGTCATGCTACTCTTCTGTATTTCGATTCCCTGTATCTGTAGCTTTACTGTACTGTGTCCCTCTGTCTCTTACTGCTTAACCACGAGATCAATACAGGTATCTACAGGTATCTATCATGTATGGCAGTTGACTCTAGGCAACAACACTCCCCCCCCGGGGTGCTCAAGGGGACGTCCTAACAGCACATTGACGGATTGCACAGGCCTACAGTACGTGCACTGCAGGCGTGGAAGCGGTGGCTGAACGGTTTGCGGAGCGGTCTTGATACCGGAAGGTCGCCAGTTCGAATCAGCGGTCCGACACGTTAAAATTACCACCGCTGAAGTGCCCTTGAACAAGGCATTGAACCACTACGATGAAATGTTCTATGAGCAGGGCCTGGCTGGAAACAAGTTCTTGAGCTTAGCCCAGATACCCTGGGTAAATATAGTAATCATTTAATTTCATTTCAGTTTAACATTGTTTAATGTTGTTTAATGCAATCAGATAAGACTTTGCTGTGTGGATGTATGGGCTGTCAAGGCCAGAAAGTAGTTTTTTGCCACTCAGTAGGCGTTCCTGCATAACTTCCTGGTTTGATGATGATGTCACACGCATACCCTCTATATAGGCTCTGGCGGCAGAACTAGAAGCTACATGTATATTCACATACTTTGCTAGTTTGGGATGGCTCAGCAGGGTAGAAGACAGGGTCGAGAAAATAATGGGATTGCTTATTCAAAACTGTCCTGAAAAAAAACATCTCTCAGGTGACCAAAAATGGAGTTGAATGTCTAAAAACATTTTATCAGGAGACCAAAAATGGAGTTGAATGTCTAAAAACATTTTATCAGGAGACCAAAAATGGAGTTGAATGTCTAAAAACATTTTATCAGGAGACCAAAAATGGAGGTAAATGACTAAAACATCTTATCAGGAGACCAAAAATGGAGTTGAATGTCTAAAAACATTTTATCAGGAGACCAAAAATGTAGGTAAATGTCTAAAAACATCTTATCAGGAGACCAAAAATGGAGGTAAATGTACCAATGTATCTGTGGATGAATTGATTACATAGGACCACAATGGAAACAAGTATGGATGTGCCGATATGGAAGCCCGATACCAATGTTTAAAATAAGACTTGGTAGGCTGCAGATAACCAACACACCAATAGAATCTACAGCTTGGTAGACTGCAGATAACCAACACACCAATAGAATCTACAGCTTGGTAGACTACAGATAACCAACACACCAACATAGAATCTACAGCTTGGTAGGCTGCAGATAACCTAAACCAACACACCAACATAGAATCTACAGCTTGGTAGACTGCAGATAACCAACACACAAACATAGAATCTACAGCTTGGTAGACTACAGATAACCAACACACCAACATAGAATCTACAGCTTGGTAGACTACAGATAACCAACACACCAACATAGAATCTACAGCTTGGTAGACTGCAGATAACCAACACACCAACATAGAATCTACAGCTTGGTAGACTACAGATAACCAACACACCAACATAGAATCTACAGCTTGGTAGACTACAGATAACCAACACACCAACATAGAATCTACAGCTTGGTAGACTACAGATAACCAACACACCAACATAGAATCTACAGCTTGGTAGACTGCAGATAACCAACACGCCAACATAGAATCTACAGCTTGGTAGACTACAGATAACCAACACACCAACATAGAATCTACAGCTTGGTAGACTGCAGATAACCAACACACCAACATAGAATCTACAGCTTGGTAGACTACAGATAACCAACACACCAACATAGAATCTACAGCTTGGTAGACTACAGATAACCAACATAGCCCAACGCAAAATGTATGCTTATCAACAACAGATAAATATCGGCTACTGCCATAGGTTAATGTCAGTTGTATTTGCCGATACCGATGATAATGACCGATAACGTCAAATATCGTCTGATACCGATTATGTGGACCGATACATCGGTGCATTCCTAGAAACAAGTCCCCGGGACGTTTTGCTTTATCCTTTTTATTAGCGTCGATTGCCTTACTGCAGTGGTTCCCAAAGTGGGGTCCGGGGACCCCCAGGGGTACCTGAGGGAGTTCCAGGGGGTCCCCAGCTAAATGACAGTTTGGAACCAAATGGACCCTTATGGTTCTGTAACTCAGAGAGTGTACACTGTTCAGAGTTGAAATAACTTACAATTTACAATATAAATCGGGGGTCCCAGAGACAGAAATGCCATTAAATTGGGGTCTGTATAGACTAATGCATGTCAAACTGGGGGGGTCCTTGAAATTAAACGGGCTGAGAATCACTGCTAGAGCCGTAAAAATCCTCTCATATGGGGGGGGGGGTCCCTGGCATACCTCTTCAAATGGGGGTCCGCGGGGCTAATTAGTGTCAATTTGGGGGTCCTCCTTGACATGAAAAAGTGTGGGAACCACTGCCTTACTGTATACCTCCTCGTGCCATTTACATTTCTGACGAGCAAAGTATTCAATCGGTGGATCTAAGACGTGTGTGACTGACTGACTGCAGCAACAGGCTCCGGCTCCGGCGGAGCAGAGCAGAAGGTAACCGTATAATTCATCAGGAGGACAAAATGTCACGTCGCTGCCAAGCAAAGCACAGCTTCCAGGCTCTCTCTCTCTCTCTCTCTCCCTCTCTCTCTCTCTCTCTATCTCTATAGAGACGTCAGGAACATGTGAGGCAGGAGCAGGAAATTACAACTAGGCTAGACAATCTCCTCTAGTTTGACCTCCTTTAACGTCACCAAAAAAAAACACAACGTGACTGAGATTCCTGATGCGTGCTGTCTGTCTGTCTGTCTGTCTGTCTGTCTGTCTGTCTGTCTGTCTGTCTGTCTGTCTGTCTGTCTGTCTGTCTGTCTGTCTTTCTGTCTGTCTGTCTGTCTGGCCCGCTGGCTGTCTGGCTGGCTGGCTGGCTGGCTGGCTGGCTGGCTGCAGGGAGGGATGGGATGTCTGGCCAGTATTAACACCTTGGAGGCGCAGGACGGAGATCACCGTCAAGTTCAAGTTCACGGTCAGTTGCCCGAGACGGAGATTGATTCATCTCCGTCCAATTAGTGCTATGAAAACTGATAGCATCGCTCTACAGCCTAGAGGCGCTTGTTGCGCAGTCCTCGGTGTTGCACAACAGTGACACGTCATCGAAAATGTTCCCTGCCCGTTTAGCTAACGACAACATTCATAACTCGCGATCTAAATCATCCCATGAAAAAAGATCCTGTGTTTGACGGCCCGCCGCTGTCCAGTCGCTAGTCGCGATAGATTTATTCTTACCTCCCGTTGTTGTCGATCGACTCTAGAGGCTAGTGGCTATTGTTAGCTGCTACACACACATTCACAACAACATCTGGTCCGTCGGTAAAAGTGGTCCGGGCACTATAAATGATGGGCACATTTTATTAATGGATTAAATAGGTCCGGGCCCTCAAGGTGTTAACACATTCTGGGTGGGAACCCCTTTTGGTGTATTAAGCATTATTTTAGGCTTTAGCTGTTGAAAAATAGTTTTTTAACTAAAATCTTTGATTCTGGGAGGGTCCCTGGAACAACATATTTTCAGATGGGGGTCGGCGGCCAGTTACATATATTTTCGGGGGTCCTTGACATGAAAAAGAAAAGAAACAGAGGTTTTTCTGAAAACTGTCATGATTTAGAAGACATTTGTATAGCATCAGTTAGGATATAGGTCAAAATGGGTTAAAGATGCAGTCTGGCGTAACTTATGTCCTCTGCCCGGGGATTCGAAAGTTTCTAACCCGGAGTCTCAGGTCTTAACCCAATCAGGACGAGAACCACATTTTATTGGGGGTTTTTACCCCTTCAGGACAGGAACCTCCTTTTGGGGTTCTTGTACAGTATATTGCAATGTAAAAAAATTGAAAATGTTGAATGAATATTTGAAAAAAATCAGAAAACGTATAGGCCAGTATTTAAGAAGACGTTTTTGGAATAACGTGTTCCTTCCACTCACTACGTCCAACCAGGGAAACTCCCCCCTGTCAGGTGTAAAGGAGCAACTTGGACACTCAGGCATGAAGGAAGCATGAGTTCAAGTCCGTTTCTCTCCCCATGTCCCCCATATATGGGGACTAGGTTGGCGGAGGGTGTGTAGAGCCCAGGATCACATTAGATAATTGACACAGGGGTGAAAAATGGGATAAAAAAAGAATTATATAAAAATAAAAATAAAGGCGTTTTTAGAAGCGTCCCTATAGTCCTAAATGGGTTGTTAATGAGCTAACATGATGACCTTTAATCCATTTAGACCTGAGTTAAACACATTCACTTTGAAAGAATATATATATTAACACTTTAATTGCCCGGGGTTGTTTAATCCATTACATTATAGCGCCCATTCGATTTATAAACACGGACCCCTTTTCCGTCCGGACCGGCGGAAGTTGTTGATGTGTGTGTAGCAGCTAACAATAGCCACACCACTCTAGAGTCAATCGACAACAACGGGAGACAAGAATACATCTATCGAGACTAGCGTCTGGACAACGGAGGGCCGTCTAACACAGGATGTTTTTTCATAAAAAGACGGGATGATTTAGATCGCGAGTTATGAACGTTTTAAGATTTTCGTTTTCATCAGCTAAACAGTGGAGGGAGTTTTTCGATGACGTCTCACTCTTGCGCGTCACCGAGGATTGCCCAGCAGGCGCGCCTGGGCTATAGAGCCATGCGATCCGTTCTCATATGAATAATCTTAGTCTTTTGGACAATACTTCGTCCTGGGCGTCGGGCGTTACTAATAGAAAGGACAAAGTACTTCGTCCTGGGCGATGAGAGTGTTAAAAGATTTGCGCCACATTTTTACGATTTTTCAAAAATAGCAGACCTACAAGTTCATAGCGCGGCACTCGGTGCCGCGCTATGAGCTTGTAGATCTGCTATTTTTCAATAGCTAAAGTATAACAAAATGCTTGAAACACCAAAATGGGGTTCCCGCCCAGAATGGGTTAATGGGTTAATTGTAAAATGTATTAATGAATTCAATGTGTAAAATGGCTGATTTACACATGCTGAAAATAGCTGATCTACAAGCTGCGACGCGTTGTGAGCTTGTAGATCAGCTATTTTCAGCATGCAACCAAGTGTAAAATGACTCATATATCTCTTGTCCACTAGTCCCTTCCTAACATTTCAGTCTAGCTTTTATTTCTCGACGAAATTGTCGATATATTTAGTCTCATAGTTTTAGTCATCATAGCTTAGTTTTCATTTAGTTTCCATTTAGTTTTCGTCTGTGAAAAAAAGGTAGTCGACGAACATTTTCCGTTTTTAGTCGACGAAAACAGCACTGATGGAGGAAGAGAGAGACCACCTCCTGCAACCAGTTTGCACATGTGCGAGTCATACTGCATTAGCACACTGCACACTGATTGGTTGAATAACGTTTCATTCATAATAAATTAAGTCCGGGATTACGGCATTAAAATAGGGCAGTTTCATAACGGGAAGGGTTCACGTGTTCACAGTAGCACCCAGTGGGTCGCGTCCACCACGGTCCATCACCAACTCAAGCCTTTAGGATAAGAGCTTTAGCTCAAAAACGGCTGCAAAAGGTCAACGTATAAATGCCACAGGAGGACAAACACATCTATGTAGATTGTAGGTGGTAAGTGGTGTAAAGCAGTGGTGCATAAGGGTCCATTTGGTTCCTAACTATCGTTTAACTGGGGACCCCCTGTAACTCCCTCAATAACCCCTGGGGGTCCCCAGACCCCACTTTGCATGGGCACCACTCTTAGAGTATATATGAATAGAGACGGCACCCGAGTTCTCCTCCCATCCACTTGCATTAAGTTGCTCAAAAGCGCATGAGGCGATTTCACTGTGCATTCTGGGTAGGAACAGAGTGCATTCTGGGATGGATTGGGCCCAAACACATGAACGCGCTGCCGCTGACTATCATTGCAGGCATTCAGCGTTCACGTGTCATCGTGAACGTGCACAATGATAGTCAACGGACCAGCGCGTTCATGTGTTTGGGCCCACGCTGCAATATCAAATTTGGCCACTATGTCCATTTCGCCTCAGGGTTTCATCCGGGTGCCGTCTCTATTCATATATACTCTAAGAGTGGTGCCCATGCAAAGTGGGGTCTGGGGACCCCCAGGGGTTATTGAGGGAGTTACAGGGGGTTCCCAGCTAAACGATAGTTAGGAACCAAATGGACCCTTATGGGTCTGTAACTCTGAGAGTGTTCAAAATGGAACCAAATGGACCCTAACGGGTCCATTTGGTTCCATGTGTACACTCTCAGAGTTAAATTAACATTGATTTTACAATATAAATTGAGGTCCCAGAGATAGAAATGCCATTAAACCCCATTTATAGAAGAATATGCATGTCAAACTGGGGGTCCTTGAAATTAAACGGGTTGAGAATCACTGCTAGAGCCGTAAAAATCTACTCTTATGGGGGGGGGGTCCCTGGCATACCTCTTCAAATGGGGGTCCGTGGGGCTAATTAGTGTCAATGTGGGGGTCCTTGACATGAAAAAGTTTGAGGAACCACTTGTGTAAAGTAAAGTACATTTAAGTACTGTACTTAAAGATGGAGTGCCGAGATTTTATTTTCATGTCTTTCATGTGTTGTACGAGGTGACTCATTAGACCCCTTGGTGTGGTTGTTATGTGCAATGATGTCTTCCCTTTGTATTTAGGGTTTCTTCCTGGAGGCTGAACCCTTGACAGTCAAACGTGCCAATGAAAAAAAAATCAGTGATATGGTGACATCACACTATCAGCCCCTCCCCTAACCCCTCCCCCTTTATCATACAACAACAGCTGTGGGTGCGGCTTCGGTTCAGGTGGATCACCACCCATCATCACCCACCAGGCAAACCAGGCATACTTAATTAACTGGTGGGGCGTGTCCACATAAAAACGACAATTAATACTGTACACATTTTTGAAGAAATTCTTCCTCCTTATATAATAATAATACCTGATGATCATGTTTTAGGGTGGGAAAAAATCATGGCGCTCCATCTTTAAGTACAATTTTGAGGTATTTGTACTTTACTTGAGCGTTTCCTATTTCCAATACTTTTACTTCTACTCCACTACATCTCAGATCCAACATGTTTTACTTTTACTCCACTACATTTATTTGAAGACTTTAGTTACTATAGTTACTTTGTAGATTATTATTAGGAGAAAACCACTTCAGTCCTATACATTTCGGCTCTTTGTAAATAGCCAATGCATCGCATTGTGAGCTTGTAGATCTGCTATTCTCAAAAGATTTGAAAACTTGAAATGGGACATTCTGC
Source organism: Electrona antarctica (assembly GCF_951216825.1). NCBI lineage: Eukaryota > Metazoa > Chordata > Actinopteri > Myctophiformes > Myctophidae > Electrona > Electrona antarctica. The sequence goes on along the minus strand of NC_136789.1, from coordinate 53,191,649 downwards.
ATAATGAGTACTATTACTTTCGGTACATTAACCCATTTTGGGCTGGAACCCCTTTTGGTGTATTAAGCGTTACGTTATACTATATAAATAGCTAAAGTACCGAGTGGCGCGCTACGAGCTTGTAGGTCTGCTATTTTTGAAAAGTCGTGAAAATGTGGAGCAAATTTTTGAATATATATTTCAGAGTGAACATTTTTAACTAAAATATTTGCTTCTGGGGGGTCCCTGGAACAACATATTTTGAGATGGGGTCCGTGGCCCAATGGAGCTAATTCTGGGGGTCCTTGACATGAAAAAGGTTGAGCACAACTGACATACAGTAGAAACATGGTGGGTTAAGTCAATTTTGATACCAATACTTTAGTACTTTTACCCAAGTACATATTGAATTCCCAGAGTTTTACTTGTAAGTTACTTGTAAGTATATATTTCTACATTGCAGTATTGATATTTTTACATTAAAGTACTTTTTTTTCACCACTGACAAACGCAAACAACGAGCTCCTCCCGGGCTGTCAAGATGGACTCGACTCGACTCGCTGGGTCGATTCTGACACTCTCAATGTTTGCTCGTGAACTAATTGAATTAATTCATGAATTAATTTACCCAGAACCCCCTCGGGGGGCCTGGAGGCCGCGCCCCTCGCAGTCGGACCCCTTCGACTATGGTTTCTAGTTAATTTCTTTCCACCAGCACTGTGATAATTCATCAACCTGACATCCTAAAATTAGTAGTGAATGATCACTGAGAATTCAAATGAACCGTAACCAGCAGGAAATGTGGCCGGCAGAATTTTCTTTCAAACAACATTAATCCATTTAGGCCTGACCTCGAAATTAAAAAAAAATATTCTAAATCCTCCAGTTTTCTGAAATAAATATTTTCACGATTTTTCAAAAAAAGCAGACCTACAAGCTCATATGAGCTTGTAGATCTGCTATTTTTCAATAGCTAAATTATAACATAATGTTTAAAACACCACAATGGGTTAAGTAATATAT
>NC_136789.1:53145647-53185647 GCF_951216825.1 Electrona antarctica | reverse complement strand
CATGCAGATATCCACCTGTGTGTCACCTCTACACGGCAAGAACCTCCAGTCTGAACACTAAGGGCAGTATTATGCGTGTCTTAAAGGGGCATTCCACTCATTTTCAACATTTTACTATGTCATTATTGTACCTTAGAGCTGTTGTGTGGAAATAAAAAAAAAGTTCCCCCATTCTGTATTTCCTAGAACTAGAGGTCTGAAAAAAATCATTAACATGGTGAAACACATCTTGATGATGTCATCAAGATGTGTTTCACCATGTTAATGATTTTTTTTCCATAATTACAGTTCTAGGAAACACAAAATGGGGGGACTTTTTTATTATTACCACACAACAGCTCTAAGGTATATTAATGACATAGTAAAATGTTGAAAATGGGTGGTTTTCCCCTTTAAGTACCAGGTCTTATGACTTAACTTAAGACCTGGAGGCGTGGTCAATGCTGTTTGGCCACTCAGAATAGCCAAATGGCATTGATCACGCCTCCAGGTCTTAAGACCTGGTACTTAAGACACGCATAATACTGCCCTAAAGACGCTAAAGACGTGTCTTTATAATTACACCCGTAGGACACGTTTTCTGCGTGGACTTGCGTCTTCAAGCCCTTGTTGCTAACCCATTTAGGGCCTGACGTCGAAATAAATAAAAAAGTCTTCTGAAAGACTATGGGCTGTATTTTTGCGTGTCTTAAGTACCAGGTCTTATTACTTAACTTAAGACCTGGAGGCGTGATCAATGCCATTTGGCTATTCTGAGTGGCCAAACAGCATTGACCACGCCTCCAGGTCTTAAGTTAAGTAATAAGACCTGGTACTTAAGCCACGCAAAATAAATTCAAAGATTTGCGCCACATTTTCACGATTTTTCAAAAATAGCAGACCTACAAGCTCGTAGCTATGAGCTTGTAGATCTGTTATTTTTCAATAGCTAAAGTATAACATAATGCTTAGTTAAAACACCAAAACGGGTTCCCGTCCAGAATGGGAAACGTGATCTAATATCCTAAAAATATCCATTGTTTTGAGGGCGGCCGTTGCTATGCAGGATGCGTGCGCATTGGCCGTTACTTCCTGCTTTACGGGCCGACAAATCTTGCTATTGCTTTCTAAATCTATACGGCGCTGCTGTCCGTGGCTTGGATGACTTCATCATGCATCTCGGTTAGAATATTTAAAAGGATCCCTGGCTAATAAGACAAATATGCCTTAATCCATTCTTGACGGGAACCCGTTTTGGTGTTTTAACTAAGCATTGTTTAGCTATTGAAAAATAGCAGATCTACAAGCTCGTAGCGCGCCACCGAGTGGCGCGCTACGAGCTTGTAGGTCTGCTATTTTTGACTTTTTATTTATTTCGACGTCAGGCCTAAATGGGTTAAAACAGGTAGTAATGGAACTACTTATACCTCCCGGTTTTGGCGCAGTAAGATTGAGCCCTCATTTGCTTGGCACTCGAGCGCCTTTATTCTGCCAAATTTCCCCGGCATGAAAAAGTATTTTTGTTTGTGGCAAGCTTCCATAGTAGGCTATTTATCTTCAATTTTAAATAAAGTGCAATGTAATGGCCAGCATTAAAAAAAAAGAAGAAAAAAACATCACAATGCAGATAAATTAGGGCCACCACTACTACTACGCAAAGCAGGTGCAGTCCTTATGTAATGCATCCTCAAGTCAGCGCACCCTAAACGTCTCTATAGAGACGTATCGATCTAGTTTCACAGAGTCATTTGTCTGGGGCACAGAAGATGAAAACATGTCTGCCCTTGTCCACTGTTCATTCGTGGAGCGATGCGTCTAACGTGTGTCTGCGAGCGTGTGTTATATCCCCTCCTTTTTGTTTTTTTTACCCATTTAGACCTGAGGACGATTCTATACAAATGTCTTCTAAATCCTGACAGTTTTCTGAAAAATGTTGTTTCTATATCAGTGGTTTTCAAACTATTTCATGTCAAGGACCCCCAGGATTATATGTAATTGGCCCCCCGGACCCCAATCTCAAAATATGTTTGACCAGGGTTCGAATCCCGGGTCCGGACATAACACATAAAACATAAGACAGATTGCAGCTTCAAAGAAGCGGGACAGAAACAGAATGCATTCATCAATCCCTGAGTAGCAGAGAAAGAGAGATAGAGAGAGAGAGAGAGAGAGAGAGAGAGAGAGAGAGAGAGAGAGAGAGAGAGAGAGATGCTGGCAACAGCATATTACGTCTAGAATATGAAGCGGACACTGCTTTGATGCAAACAGCGGGAAAAAAATATATGATCAGTGTTTTCAATAATAAATGAGCTTGACCTCATAAAAGGTATCCCATTTGTTTGTTTTTTACAGTAGCTACAATCCCTGAGCATCGATGTGTACTTCATTTTTTTTTAACCCATTTAGACCTGAGGCCGATTCTAAAAAAAAAAGGAGCCTTGTAACAGTTTTCTGAAAAACTGTTAAAAGTTCTGTTTCTCTGTCAGTGGTTCTCAACCTTTTCCACGTCAAGGACCCCCGGAATTGTCTGTATTTGGCCGCGAACCCCCATCTGAAAATATGTTGTTCTGGGCAACCCCCAGAAGCAAAGATTTGAGTTAAAAACGTTGGCTGTGAAAGAATATATATATTCAAAGATTTGTGCCAGATTTTCTCGATAAAAAATAAATAAATAGCAGATCTATAAGGGGTTCCCGTCCTGAATGCGTTGAAATGTTACTGTTTTCTGTATATATATGTTGTAATCGCATGTTGAACTCAGGGCGTCCTCGAAAAATAGAACTTGTCTTCCTTGAATAAATAAAGGCCTTTAACCCATTTTGGGCGGGAACCCTTTTTGGTGTTTTAACTCATTCAGTGCCACCTGGTGAACACCAGTTTTGGCCCTCGTTGCCACCGAAGCCCATTATAAATAAAAGAAAGAAAATGAAATTATATTGTGCATGTAATGTGCATGTAATCTTTCAAAAAGGCGTCCAAAGGCGCCAATGGCACTCGCGGCCACCAGGGGCAGGCGTCCAAAGGCGTCATGTGGCACTGAGACATTATGTTATGCTTTAGCTATTGAAAAATAGCAGATCTACAAGCTCATAGCGCGCCACCGAGTGGCGCGCTACGATCTTGTAGGTCTGCTATTTTTGAAAAATCGTGAAAATATTTATTTCAGAAAACTGGAGGATTTAGAAGGATTTTTTTAAATTTTGAGGTCAGGCCTAAATGGGTCAAATGATAAGGGACAATATCGGTGGCACCCAACTGTACCATACAGATTGTGTAAGTTGTATTAACATACTCTACCATGGCGATTGGACAGAATTGCATTTCATTCCTAAGAAAAAAGGTTGCGTGTATAGTGCCGCTTTTAACTCGAGACTCCCTGCCCATTCCGTGCATGCATGTTGTGCCAAAGTCCCCAATTTGAAAATCTTCTTAAAGAGGAAAAGTGAAAGGCGAGGGAGGGAACAAAGCTGGCGTTTCTGTCCATCACTCTAATTGAAAGCGCTCTCCTCTCTAAGTATAGCCATCTAAGTTGCCATCCAATTACAGGAGGGTGGAGAAGAACGCCGTATTGAGTTTTTTCTTCCCCCCCCTACTCATTTCTAAAATCTCTCTCATCGTCGTTCAAAGCATATACTGCGCCGTCGTTAGGGAGCCCGGTAATGAATTTAAGTCTTGACCTTTGATCCGTACTGGTCAATTATTGGATCGCTGCCATTTCTGGGCCGATTCTAAGCCGCCCATGCACTTTAGTATGGATTTGGTGTGATTTGCGTCTTTGCTTTTGAACACATGCTGTTGTCTGTCTGTATACAGTATGGTTATGTGTACAGTAACTTGGAACACGTCATGATGATAGGGATGGGTGTCGGTCGGGTTTCATCCGACCCGAATTTCCGGTGATGAACCGGTAATTTTTTAAACGGTGCCAGAGCCAATACTTTGTCAATGACATAAATTGCTTCTTTTTTTTGTCTTTCTCTGATTGCATTAAGTGACATTAAACTCACTTTTTGATGACATCCCAGTCTCGGATCCAAAACTAAAGAATATTCTGTCCACAATTCCATGCTGTATTTGATGTGGTATCATAGGAGAGATAACAGGCAAACATTTATTTTAGGCCTATTAAGTAGTATTAACTATTAAAGCTGCTATAAGCTATAATATGTCAACATTTTAATGACCTTTCTTTTTTTTTCTTTTTTGGTATTCAGACAGCCAGCAATGGGTATAGAACGCTCTCTGTGACATCTAGGGACCGCAATCTGCATTCAAAGATGTTCCTAGAAGCTTTGTCATTGGTCGAAATAAACCCGGTCGCAATGACTAACCAATCAGGAAGCAGACAGGCAAATCGACCAATGACAAAGCTTCTAGGAAAATCTTTGAATGCAGATTGTGGCCCCTAGATGTGTCACAGAGACTAAATTATTTTTGGGAGCGTTCTACCCATTGCTGGCTGTCTGAATACCAAAAAAGAAAAAAAAAGAAAGGTCATTAAAATGTTGACATATTATTGCTTTAAGTAGGCCTAATGCAGATGTTTAAAATAGAAAGGAGAGGTCGCACAGCTCGCAGTCCCGATGCCAAAAATACTTTTATTGTTACCAACGTTTCGACAAAAGAAGTTGCCTTCTTCAGGGTATCAAGTGCAGATGTCTAACAATAATTTAACTCTTGAGAGCGCACAATGAAACATGTTATACTCTCAAGCGTCTCCATTTGCAAGTTGCCAACCTAGAGGGTCCATTTGGTTACCAGCTCGCCATCATTGAGCTGGGGACCACCTGGAACCCCCTCAAGAAACCACTGGTGGGTCCCCGAACCGAACCACTGGTCCAAATCATCACTCAAGTTACACAGCACTACAAAACTCTACCTATTCGGTCTACTAATAGGTAGCGTATAGATACCGTATACTAGTATACGGTATAGGGCACCTACGGATGGCTGCAATTCGAAACTGGCCCCCGTAAAATCTGAATCCCCCCCCCCCCCCCTTTTCCCCCTCACTGTATATGTTTCTTTTCCCTTTTTACCTCCATTATGATGAATTCCTGTTCTGTTCTTTGGCTATATAGAAGTGTCTATTTGTACGTCTCTAAATGTTTTGATGAATTGAACATGGTGGACCCTGTTGTAAACAAGTGTAATGCTTAATTGGGTCGTCCACTCACAGTTAACAGCCTTTGTATTGAGTTTGTGCTTTAAATGTACTGTAATTCTGCAAACTGTTAATACATTTTTCAATCAATCAATCAATATGTGATGTGGTAGCAGCTGGAGGTGCAGAGAGTGTTAGAGAGGGCAGGGGCTGAAATCCTGTTTAAGAGGGCGAAAATAGCAGATCTACAAGCTCACAACGCGTCGCAGCGCGACGCGTTGTGAGCTTGTAGATCAGCTATTTTCGGGGCGCATAACCCAGCACCCTTTAGCTAGTGGAGATGCGGTGTGTTCTAAACAAATGTGTTCAAAATGCAAAATACTGTGTTCACGTTCAGGAGATTTCGGGGGAAAAAAAGCAATTCTCCCGAATGCTGGAAAAGGAGTGTGGCATTTGCATTTCTTTCACCCATAGTAAACGCTGCATTTGTGGTCTGGAAAGGGCAGTTGTTTTACAGACGGGTAAAAGGGCAAGGGGCTGAAGCCCCCCTTTGATGTCTAGTGTGGTGGTACAGGTTCCGGGTTGGTACCGGTTCTCTATACTTTCACCCCTAGTCGTGATACTAATGTCTTGGCCGTCGTTGAAGCCCTTTTGGAGAAAGAGACTTTTCATATCAGCGGGAATATAAACAACATCCACTACAGTGTTGTTTTCGTCGACGAAAAACTAGACGAAGAATGTTCGTCGACTACCTTTTTCCACTGGCGAAAACTAAATGGAAACTACATGAAAACTAAGCTATGATGACTAAAACTAAGACTAAATACAGTATACTGACTATTTCATCAACAAATAAAAACTAGACTAAAATGTTAGGAAGGGACTAGTGGACAAGAGATCCAGTGTAAGTCATTTTACACTTGGTTGCATACTGAAAATAGTAGTCTACAAAATCGCATGACATTTAGTCGACTAAAACTAGACTAACACTAAAACATTCCAGGTGACTAGTATAGACTAAAGCTAAAATCTAAATTTGCTGCCAAAAACGACACTGATCCACTATTCATGATAGCAGCCTCTAATCCACTGTAAAAGCCCCTGTTCATTCAACTGTGAGAAGAAAAAAAAAAAGAAGAAAAAAAAAAAAAGCGGAACCAAATGGACCATTACATGCAGCTCCATTTGGGCTCCATTTGCAACTCTCGTTGTATAACAAATGGGATGAATTAACGCTGTGGATCGTGCCGTGAAATCCTCCCGTCCTCTCCGATCCCAAACTGTGATCCATCAAGGTGCACGCTGTCAAATCTCACTGAGTGTCCATTTAGAAGATGGACTCTTTGTGGTCCATTTTTTTTTATACACATTTCACACGTTAATAGAAGACCAGTTCCAGTTCTGTGTTAACATGACACACCTTTAACCCATCCTGGGTGGGAAGTAACCCCTTTTGGGGCATTATGTTATACTTTTAGCTATTGAAAAATAGCAGATCTACAAGCTCGTAGCGCACGAGCTTGTAGATCTGCTATTTTTTTGAAAAATCGTGAAAATGCGGCACAGAATATATATTCTTTCAGAGTGAACGTTTTTAACTCAAATCTTTGCTTCTGGGGGGGACCCTGGAACAACATATTTTCAGATGGGGGTCGGCGACCAAATACATATAATTTTTGGGGTCCTTGACATGAAATATTGAGCACCACTGATATAGAAACATGAGGTTTTTCAGAAAACTAAATGGGTTAAAACAGAAATAAGCTTGCGTTAAAGCTTAAAGGCCACAGATGTGAACGCCCAGTTTTCCTGCGCTGAGTGAGTGCTGACATTCTTAACCACTGAGCTGATACTTTATACCCTGTTTGCTCAGGGGATGAATTGAATCTTGACCTGCAGGTCAGGATTCGGGTCAGATCCTGCATGTGTCTGAGTGAGACGTGACCTTTGACACGCTATAAACGTCTCAATACAAGAGCAGGGCCGACAACATGCATGCATACAACCGGCTTATGGCAGCTTATAAACTGTCATTGTGGACATGCAGTCGGGTTGCAAAGTGAAGGTATGAGCGTGGGAATGCCCTTACTGAGCTGCGTTCAAGACACTTTCCCTGTGTCCGACACCTGACTTGTGTCTGAACACAGCTTTGATGGATGTGTTCTGCCCCCCTCCCCCCCATCAAACAAAATGTTTGCTCAAACCATATGGGCTTCCATTGGAAATGCATTGGAGTGGCCATTAAACACAGACACAAGACAGGTGTCTTGAATGTGTGAACGCAGCCCCCAGTAAGGGCATATGTCAACCCCACCCCCTCACCTCCGCCCCACCCCCTCCTGGTGCTGCGGCCATCTTGGAAACTACACACAATATAAACAATTGGATAGGGGTGGTGCAGAGAAAGGCCCTTATTGCCTTTCCGCAGACTCTGAGCAATGTGTCGGTGTACTTGACTATTGCCTGTGTACGTGCGCTGAGCTATGGAGCCTCGCTGCAAAGTGCAAACCAGCTTTCCGTCCTTAAGAATGTCTTTAGCGAAATGGAAACAATCAACTTAAAAGGAATTCCAAATGGAGTCGAGCTTTGCTTGAGGAACCACGAGCACGCAAGGTCGAGAGGATATCTTCCTCTCACATTTAAGCAACACGCTCTCAACGAGAAAGAGGGGTGGGGGGGGGATTGTTTCTCAGATACTCATGACGATAATAGGAGGTCTAATCTATCATCTCTCAGGAAGTCAAGGCAAGGGGGCGGCGGGGTTGGGGATTCGCACTTCCACTGAAATCAAAACCGTCAATTCCCTAAAGTGCATCCCTAAAGCGGCCGTCAATACTTACTCCATCCAGCCGTGTCGCTCCTCACACCCACCCAAAAAAATATATAGAACTGAGAAGCCCACGTTGTCCACAGGTTAAAATACATATTTATACCCCACATGGTCATACTGCAAACTATGAATCGCCTCTGTCAGGCGGAAAGCTCATGTGTCCGAAGCTTTGACTTTTCAGGATTCAAATTCAAAAGCAGTAGCAGATCTACAATAATAATAATAATAATAATGAATTGCATTTTATAGCGCTTTTCCGAGTGCTCAAAGCGCTTTACAATGGTTCATTCATTCATACATTGGGAGGTGAAGCGGCGAACAGTCGACGCCAGCGTCCCCACATTCACACATGCACCAATGGTGGCGAGCTCACACCGACCGACTCATTGGAGGCAATGTGGGGTTCAGTGTCTTGCCCAAGGACACTTCGACAGGAGGAGCCGGGATTCGAACCGCCGACCCAGGGATCATTGGACGACCTGCTCTACCTCCTGAGCCACAGCCGCCCTACACCCACAAGCTAAAAATGTGCCGCGTCTCCAGCTTGCGGTCAGATCCGCTATACTGTTGATGCTTTCATGTGACGCTGTAGTACATACATGGGCAACTGGTGGCCCGGGGGTCCCTCACCTTTACTTAATGTAGTACATACATGGGCAACTGGTGGCCCGGGGGTCCCTCACCTTCACTTAATGTAGTACATACATGGGCAACTGGTGGCCCGGGGGTCCCTCACCTTCACTTAATGTGGCCCTCAGAGTTAATATCAGAATACTGATATATTATTGATTTCAGCTGTTATAATTCCAAACATGCAAACATGACCGGCTTTAATTATTACTTCAGTAATGAGTAGTATTAAAAAATGTAATTGCCTTTTTGTATGTCCAATGTATTTGTATTGAGTTCATAAAGTTAACATAACTATAAAGGCATTATATTAGGCAGGTATTAGAAATTAAATAAAAATGTTACTTTTCAGCATTGCAATTTAGAAATTGCAGGATTTCCAAGCTTGTAGATCGGCTATTTTTTGCTACGACACTAATATGCAATGTTGCCCTCTGGAGTGACTCTGAGTGTGGAAATATAGCGGCCTGTGGCCCTGTCCATCGTCAAAGTTGCCAACCCCTGCTGTGATAAATATGATATATGATTTTTTTAAAAAAACATAAATCATAAATATGATTAAAAGAAATCACACCCGTGTGAAGTTAGGAGTGCTTTACCAACCCTTATCACCTTACATCATCGCGATATCATGACATAAACATCATATGATTATCAATTATTATGACGAACGATTATTGTTTAAACTGTGAAAATAGATGATCATCCAGTTCACAAGCATTGCAATGACACACATTATGAGCTTGTAGAATGTAGATCATCTATTTCCACTATTCTTTGTACACCACCGTTGAAATTTAATATAGAGCTTAAGTGGGTACTCTGACTAATCAATTTTGTGATGAAATAAATCCTTTAATTATATATTTTGTGTGTGTGTCAATAGGATAAAAAAAACCCCTGCTCAACCTATATGAGCAAGATTAATAGGTTATTGGTTCTAAATAGGCTATTGGGTTTTCGATGAACATTTTCGGTTTTATTGCCTACAGCCCTATATAACCTATATATTATTCAATATTAACCTATGAGCCAGATTAATGAGGTTATTGGTTTCTAAATATCGTTTTTTCGATATAGTTTAGGTTAATTGCCCAGCCTATTCCATAGCCCAAGGGTTCCCAACCCCCCTCCCAAAATAATATTTGAACTGGGGACCCCCCCACCCCACCCTGACAAGCACTCTTTCTTACTTCATAATTGCCAATTTGGTATTAAAAAGGTCTTACAAGTTAGAAATGCGCACAATGTACCCTATACTGCACGCGTTAGTCTGACCAGTGTGATCTAGTGTGAGAGTGACGACACTAGCGTTCAATGGAATGCGGAAGTGCTCATTCTATCTAAATGGGATAGTTCCAAATGTTTGGAACTATAGCCCATAGCACCCCGCCTTGTCTCAATGGGATAGTTCCAATGTTTGGAACTATAGCTCATAGCACCCTGCTTTGTCCCAATGGGATAGTTCCAATGTCTGGAACTATAGCCCATAGCACCCCGCTTTGTCTCAATGGGATAGTTCCAATGTCTGGAACTATAGCCCATAGCACCCCGCCTTGTCTCAATGGGATAGTTCCAATGTTTGGAACTATAGCTCATAGCACCCTGCTTTGTCCCAATGGGATAGTTCCAATGTCTGGAACTATAGCCCATAGCACCCCGCTTTGTCTCAATGGGATAGTTCCAATGTCTGGAACTATAGCCCATAGCACCCCGCTTTGTCTCAATGGGATAGTTCCAATGTCTGGAACTATAGCCCATAGCACCCCGCTTTGTCCCAATGGGATAGTTCCAATGTTTGGAACTATAGCCCATAGCACCCCGCTTTGTCTCAATGGGATACTTCCAATGTTTGGAACTACAGCCCATAGCACCCCGCTTTGTCTCAATGGGATAGTTCCAATGTTTGGAACTATAGCCCATAGCACCCCGCTTTGTCTCAATGGGATAGTTCCAATGTTTGGAACTATAGCCCATAGCACCCTGCTTTGTCTCAATGGGATAGTTCCAATGTTTGGAACTATAGCCCATAGCACCCCGCTTTGTCTCAATGGGATAGTTCCAATGTTTGGAACTATAGCCCATAGCACCCCGCTTTGTCTCAATGGGATAGTTCCAATGTCTGGAACTATAGCCCATAGCACCCCGCTTTGCGGTGAGATCAAAGCGTGTCGCCAGTCTCTTCTTCTACGGCTCTGAGTCTGACGTCCCGTTAGTAGTACGACATACGTGGCCCGGTTAAGACGTGGCTTCCATGCCCGGTTATGGTTATGGTTATGGTACATTAAAGCTAATCATCTGGGGGGATACCGGAGAACTCGCCAGTTTACCTACTCGCCGCAGAGAAAATTCTTCATCAGTGTATAGTATGTCAAACCCACAGATGTTCCAAAGTAATCAAATTATTTTGTGCAATTAAATGGTCAGCTAGATGATAATAAAAAGTTAAATATGTGAATACCAATGATAGTAAGCCTACCAATTCAGGATATTGTTTACTAATGAATTACATTGTTTCGGTACTTTGGTGTTTAAACTTTTAGCATTCCTACTGGTAGTGTTAACTCTAAACAACTATCCTCTCTCTCTCGCTCTCTCTCTCTCTCTCTCTCTCAATTCAATGCAATTTAAATGAAGGTGAGGTAAAACTAAAATGCACTAAACCGCGGCGAGTCGGAAAACCGGCGAGTTCTCCGGATACCATCTGGGGACCCCCAAAAAAAACATAATTGGGGGACCTCCCTGCCCTGGAGGAGGACCTTGCTCACCTGTACTTCATGCTGCTGTGTCTCCCGATGGCCTCCTTCATGTGGGCGTGTCCCTGCCCGCTGGGCCGCGCCCCTGGCCCGGACTTGGACATGGCCTGCGTGACGTGGGTGTATCCTCCGTTGTTTCCGGTCCCTCCACCTCCTCCTCCCCCTCCGCCGCCACCTCCTCCTCCTCCTCCTCCTCCCCCCCCCACCGCCACCGCCTCCTCCTCCGCCCCCCGGCCCCCCGCTGCTCCCCCCGGGGGGAGGCGCGGTGCGGAGGCCGCACAGGCGGTCCTCGCTGCGGCTCTTGAGGTTGTGCTCGGTGCACGCGAACGACACCTGCATCCTGGAAGACCTTTTAGGTGTCTTTTTAGGAAACCGTAATAAATATGGACCTGGAGTGACTTCTTAGATTAGAAGCTGTTCTTTTGAATGTGTGTGTGTGTGTGTGTGTGTGTGTGTGTGTGTGTGTGTGTGTGTGTGTGTGTGTGTGTGTGTGTGTGTGTGTGTGTGTGTGTGTGTGTGTGTGTGTGTGTGTGTGCTTCTGGGGACAGGTTTTGGGCAGCAGTTTATGCAGGCGGGTTGCCAGTGAGTGCCACTATATGCCTGCCCGCCGGGCATGAATCCAGGCCCTTTTTTAAAGATGACACACACACCGAGGAGGCACCATCTGCTCCGTCTGAGGGCTGGGCTGCAAGGGATCCTCTCTCTCTCTCTGGGCTGGGCGACAAAACACTCCGTGAGGAGGACTGGGCTCTCTCCTCTCCTCCAAAACACAACAGCCCCAGGAAGGAAGGAAGGAACGAAGGAAACCTTGCAGTGTGTAGTAGAGTTCGGGACGCTTTCTGTCTTGTCCAAAGCGAGGAGATGTTGCTGGTGGTGATTATATCAGATGGAATGTGGTTTCTTCAGCTGTTCTTCTCGTTGGAGCTCCTCCAAAAGCCTTGGTGGTGCACCAGGGGAGACCTCCTCCTAGCTGCGTCTTAGTAGTATAGTGGAGGAGAGGTTCTGAGAGGGGAGGAGGAGGCTGGCTGCTTGTCCCCTCAGGCCTGCTTATTCTTAATTCTCTCACATGCAATACATGCACGCGTACACGCAGCAGGGACGGACAGGTCTTCTTCTTCTTCGTGTGGCCAGCCAGCCTGCAGTCAGTGATCTCCTGGTTCTTCTTGTATACGTTCTTCAACAACAGTGGTTTGGAGGAGACGGAGGAGGAGGAGGGGGTACCCGGCCGTACCGCCGCAGCAGCAGCAATGGCACGACCACAGAATCCACAGCCGTAGCCACGCGCATGTATATCCTCTTCTGCTCTCACATGGTGATCTGCCCGCGCCCTGCCCGCCGCGTACGTGTCACTCAATCTGCACGAAAACACTGGGCTTTTGCGCAAAGCATTTACATGTTATTTCAGTCCCGAATCTCCTGCCTGACGCCTGACGCGAACGGCGAACCCCTTTTTGTGTGTGTGTGCAGTGTGCACGTCTGCACGGAATGAACTTAATTGCTTCTACAGTCAATTTATTTAAATATCCCCCCCGCGGCGGCACAACATAAAGCTTTACGCAAACATTAAAAAAAAGGATCTTACCAATAAAAAAAAAGCAGCGGCCGCACACAGACTGTCTGTCTGCCTGTGTGTCTGTCCATCCGCGCGTCATTCATTCCAGTCATTTCTCCTTATAACGCGGTCAGACATGGTATAATTGAAGGCTACAAATCAATTGCGGCATGATTGTTCTGATTCTGAATGATGTGGAGATAAATGGCTCACCTCATGCTATGTAGATGATCGTTCGTTTGAAAAACATACCGGCATGCTGAGCTGCGAGCGGCGGCAGACCAATCAAACCGTTCGATCCATTCCTACCTCCTCTCTCTCTCTCTCTCTCTCTCTCTCTGGAGGAGGCTGAATCTAATCAGTGATCAATACATCCACATTCCACTCTCTAGATCAGCTGGCTCTCCTCCTCCTCCTTAGCAGATGCTCCGGGAGAGAATCTTCACGCAACGCAAGATGCTCTCTCTCTCTCTCTCTCTCTCTCTCTCTCTCCTATACATTTCCATCATCTGCTGCATCGCGAATTAGATTTAGTTTCTGCATGTATAATCGCCTAAAGGTCTGTTTATTGGCACCCTCAAAATACTAGCTATAAAGCACATGATTGCATATTGATTGCATTGAGTCATTGACAGATATCCTACATATATCCTCTGATAATAATCATGCCTATACCACTCCACTCCATTCTCCACATAGTCCACACATTGGCTACTTTTATGCAAATGTAATAATACTCAGTCACTCAGTGGCAAAGAGCAATTAGTCACTATAGTGTATACAAGTGAGACAGAACCATGTCTGTCTGTCTGTCTGTCTGTCTGTCTGTCTGTCTGACGCACGCACGCACGCACGCACGCACGCGCGCACACACACACACACACACACACACACACACACACACACACACACACACACACACACACACACACACACACACACACATCACACTAACAGACACATCACACTAACAGACACATTTGCAGAATCCTTGCATCATGCTGCCCCAAGCATCTCTCTCTCTCTCTCTCTCTCTCTCTCTCTCTCTCTCTCTCTCTCTCTCTCTCTCTCTCTCTCTCTCTCTCTCTCTCTCTCTCTAATAGCAGATTTGATTCTGCAGACTGCACATCCAGAACACGTTCTATCTGGAGAAGAAACTGCTCCACTGTATTGCACTGACCAGTGTGTGTGTGTGTGTGTGTGTGTGTGTGTGTGTGTGTGTGTGTGTGTGTGTGTGTGTGTGTGTGTGTGTGTGTGTGTGCGTGCGCGCGTGCGCGTGTGTGTCTTTGTTGACACCAGTCACAAGGAGGTCCTCATTCCAAGATAAATATTCTAAGTATCAACCATTACTTGGAAGTATAACAAACCTGGGGTATCGCTGTAGATTTGCCATACTGATATTCGGAAGCCTGGGCCATGTGCATAAACTGACCATGAGTGGCCTAACAATAGCTGGCATGACAAAGAGCAAAGCCATGCAAACAACTTGCCAAATACTGTTCTGTTTCGGCTGTTAGGCAGTTTGTCTGTGTGGAGGAGGAGGTGCCATGTGTATCCTTAAGTGAACATCTATCAACCTCGTTATATTTGTTTCCTTGTAAAATGAATTTTAATTTGTGGATTCAAATAAAGAAGTCGAAGTTATGTGTGTGTGTGTGTGTGTGTGTGTGTGTGTGTGTGTGTGTGTGTGTGTGTGTGTGTGTGTGTGTGTGTGTGTGTGCGTGCGTGCGTGCGTGCGTGCGTGCGTGCGTGCGTGCGTGCGTGCGTGCGTGCGTGCGTGCGCGCGTGCGTGCGTGCGTGCGTGCCATTTCATTTGTACTCGAGTTACAGACCCATAAGGGTCCATTCGGTTCCTAACTATCATTTAGCTGGGGAGCCCCTGGAACTCCCCTCAAGGACCCCTGGGGGTCCCCGGAACCCACTTTGAGAACCACCGCTCTAAACAAACATTAAAAGTCCATAGACTTCATTGGCTGACGTATGATGTCATTTCAAAAGCCAGGCATTGGACATTGGACTCAAAAAGGGCTATTTTTAGCTGTCTCGCCGGTGCATTCGGCAACTTTTCTTTTCAAACCGCCCAACCGACTTCATTTGACTGCCAGTCCTCATAGTATAGTCTGTTTGGTGGGGAGCCAACTTTAGCCGTGGACTGTTTGGTGGAGAGCCAACTTTTGCCGTGGACTGTTTGGTGGGGAGACAACTTTAGCCGTGGACTGTTTGGTGGGGAGCCAACTTTAGGCCCTGGACTGTTTGGTGGGGAGCCAACTTATTTAAGCCCTAGACGCCCATTTGAAAATATGCTGTGCCAGGGACCACTAAGACAAGAGCTGTTGTATTTAGATTAGATTCCGTACAGCTGCGCTTCTCAAACACTGGGTCAGGAGGACCCACGTTTGCGTCACAGATAAATTACAGATAAATGTAAGAACTATGAATAAGAAAAATGTTCCTACTTTTGTCCTACAAAGAGATAACAATGGAGACAGTGAAACATAATTTATAGTCATTCTTTCATTAGGATATGACTTCTAGCCGGTGAAATAATAGTGACATTTAAACGTGCCTGATTTAGCTGAGGACCCCCTTGAACCGCCTCAAGGACCCTCGGGGGTCCCCACCCGGACCCCACTTTGAACTGAGACCAAAACTTAGAATGTTTTGTTGTCGTTGGATAAGACTTATTTGTCCACAATTCCATGCTGTATTGACGTTGGTACCATTAGGAGAGATAACAGGCAAAGGTTGATCAAAATAACAATTATTCTACATTCTCAAATGGTGTATGTAGACTAGTCTACATCTTGTACATTTGTCACGTCCTGTCCCAGGACGTACCATGCCAGGTCCGCCGTCCCTATGTTTTCCCCTCTCTACCCGGTGTGTCCCCACCCCCTTGAGAGACAGTTCAACTTCAACTCCTTGAACACAGCTGTGGACAATGGGCACTGAGTGTTGGACTAATGATTGACTCTGGTATTTAAGGGACTGGTTTGTTTGACTTCTGGATCATAAGGCAAGCCTTGTGTTGCCTCTGTGTTCCGGGTCTACTGTTTTGTGTTTGTTTATCTGCCCTCCTGTGTGGTGAAACCTTTATGCGTTTTATACAGTTAAGTAGGCCTATTAAGTAAAGTTTATTAAGCTACGTTGGTGTTCGCTCTCTGCTCATTTGGTTCCACATACTTTCTGGGTTGGCAGCATGACAGTATTAACTGATGCAGATGTTTAACAATATTTTAACTCTTGAGAGCATTTAAAATTTAACAAATCTATAAGGGTCCATTTGGTTACCAACTCTCCATCATTTAAGTTTAACTGGAGACCACCTGGAACCCCCTCAAGGACCACTGGTTAAAAAGCACTGCTTTTAGACTTGTTTTGAGTTCTGCCATGACCTTTGTGTTTGCTACTATCATTTGTGACCAGATTTGACTGAGAGCCTGCCATCGTGCAACTTTTCACCTTTTCACCAGAGGAGAAAAACTGAATTTATTTATTTTATCCAAAATTAGTTAATAGCACAGGCAGACTCTTCACATACTGGAGCATGTCTGAAAAAAATGTCAGAGCTGAATGCTTAAACATGTAGCTAGGTGTAATGTTAGAGACCACAGAAGTGAACCTTTCAAGCCTGTTTTCTCAACTCGCTGTTTCTCTGCAAGACATTACTCTATAAGCCATAGGCTACTATCTCCAAAACCGAACAACCAATATGTAAATTTGAAGCTATGATTCCCTGCTTTCATATAACATGAAAAACACGAAAATTAAAAAAATCCAATGGCAGTCCCTCAGTCAAATTTGGCCACATTTAATGAGCAAAGTCTAGATGAAAAAAGATAAGATCTTGTGCAAAATCAGATCATTTTAGGCCTGTTTCATAGACATGTCATGGACCTTCGTCAGGAACAAAGTATTTAAAAAAATCCAATCGCCAAAGACAATAAGTTGTCATTTTGTGAGAACTAAATTTGTTCATATTTTTAACTCATTTTGCTGGGGACCCCTGGAAACCCCCCAATGACACCTGGTGATCCCCGGACCCCACTTTGAGAACCAAGGATTTAGAGTACCAAACTTGAAAACTGTGCTCATTATCCAGTATAGGCTATAGCCTACTGTATGTCCTATATTTCACAATGTTTTTTTCTTTTTTTCCCCTCTTTTTATAATGTGCCTCCACCTTTCAAAAACAGCAGATCAACAAAAGGTTGTAGGCCTGCTATTTTTCAATAGTTGTTAAGGAGTACAATATTTGCCTCTGAGATGTAGGCCTACAGTAGTAGATGTATGGAGATACTCAAGTAAAGTAAAAGTTCCTTGTAAAATAGTTTTACCTGGGTACTGTACATTCCCCCACTGGACAGGATATTTGCTGATATACATGTATATGGAACACCGCAGAGAGATGTTGTATATTTAATGTGTAGAACGGACACATATAGATGTGTACAATATGTATAATTAATAATTCACCTGCCACGGGGACGGGGTTATAGAAGCTCTGCTAATATCACATGCACATTATTCATTCGTTCAGGCCACTTGAACTGCAGTCAGTGCAGCAGACAGAGCAGTACTGCACACGGTGTGTATTGTGTAAACAACACTGACGTGCCAAAGATACTTGTCTGTCCCAGAGTGCTCTCCCGCCGCCCCGTGTTGAGTAAGGGGGGCAGACCTAAACATAATAATAGACCTGTTAAATGAAGTGCATTATGCTGGAGGATACTTACTTCGGGGGGGGGACGTGTTTTGACGGGGATAAGTAAGTACCCTAGGGCCTAAACATTTCACTGTTCACGTGAAGTGTTGTTGTGGTCATGGTGATGGTTTTATTGAAGCTGTGAATGGATCGGGAGGGTCAGTTTGTATTGCTCATACTCAATGTGTCACAGCAGTCACGCATGCAGCAGGCAGCCAAGTTGGATTCATAATCATACCGGGACAACAGTGCCACCTCCTGGGCTGGACCGCTTTCACTCATGTTGATGATATGGACACTGGCTTGTCCTGTGTGTGTGTGTGTGTGTGTGTGTGTGTGTGTGTGTGTGTGTGTGTGTGTGTGTGTGTGTGTGTGTGTGTGTGTGTGTGTGTGTGTGTGTGTGTGTGTGTGTGTGTGTGTGTGTGTGTGTGTGTGTGTGTGTGTGTGTGTGTGTGTGTGTGTGTGTGTGTGTGTGTGTGTGTGTGTGTGTGTGTGTGTGTGTGTGTGTGTGTGTGTGTGTGTGTGTGTGTGTGTGTGTGTGTGTGTGTGTGTGTGTGTGTGTGTGTGTGTGTGTGTGTGTGTGTGTGTGTGTGTGTGTGTGTGTGTGTGTGTGTGTGTGTGTGTGTGTGTGTGTGTGTGTGTGTGTGTGTGTGTGTGTGTGTGTGCGTGCGTGCGTGCGTGCGCGCGCGCGCGTGCGTGCGTGCGTGCGTGCGCGCGTGCGTGCACATGGATATACCTTTATGTTTTGGTTTCCTATACATTTTGTTTTTAATTTATTATTATTTCAAAACATTTACAAAAAACATTCCCAAAAAAGCATTTTTTTCCATGAATTCTAACCAAATGTAGTTACTTTTTTCAGTAATTTCATGAAGAAATATATATATATACAAATAAATTGCCCGAATTAGAAAATAAATGTTTAAGAAGTATAGTGAAAATTAGGGTTGTCCCGATTAGATCACGTGACAAAGTAAAACTAATATGTTGCTGTTTACATTTAGATACATATCGTTACAATTATGTTATACTTTAGCTATTGAAAAATAGCAGATCTACAAGCTCATAGCGTGGCACTCTGTGCCATCTTTGCTTGTGGGGGGGGGGGGGGGGGGGGTTCTATGTACATATTTTCAGGTGGGGGTCGGCGGCCAATTACATATAGTTTTTGGGGTCCTCGACATGAAAATGTTTGAGAACGACTGACAGAAACATGAGGTTTTTCAGAAAACTGTCAGGATTTAGAAGACATTCGTAGAATTGTCCTCAGGTCTAAATGGGGTTAAAGTAAATAGCCTATATCTACAAGCTCACAATGCATCGTTATACGATAGTGTGGGGGTAAAATATAGAGACATTTTCATCCTCAAACGCTCAAAATAGGGACACACGGCGCCGACACAACTCACGCACACGCAAGGTTG
Organism: Electrona antarctica; assembly: GCF_951216825.1. Lineage (NCBI taxonomy): Eukaryota > Metazoa > Chordata > Actinopteri > Myctophiformes > Myctophidae > Electrona > Electrona antarctica. Next base: position 53,166,667 of record NC_136789.1, on the reverse strand, counting down.
AAAGTAAAATGGTTTAAAAATACATGAAATGATGAGGTATAGATAGATCTACGAGAGAGCAAAAACACAAAACACAAAAAAAAGAGGCAAAAACCTTTCCTAAAACCATCCTAAAAATAGCTTCAGCTATGTGTGTGTGTGTGTGTGTGTGTGTGTGTGTGTGTGTGTGTGTGTGTGTGTGTGTGTGTGTGTGTGTGTGTGTGTGTGTGTGTGTGTGTGTGTGTGTGCGACTGTGTGTGTGTGTGTGTGTGTGTGTGTGTGTGCGTGTGTGTGCGTGTGTGCGCGTGTGTGTGTGTGTGTGAGAGAGACAAAACAACTCCTCTCCTCTCCACTCAGCACACTGTCACATCAGGTACCGTCAACCTGCAGCGGAGGAAAAACTATTACTCACAGTTTTTTTTGTAAAAGTAAAAGTATCAACATACCGCAATGTGGAAACACTCTGTTACAAGTATAAGTTAACCGTCCAGAATTCAAAATGCACTTGAGTAAAAGTACAAAAGTGTTGGCTTAAAAATGTAGGCCTACTTAAAGGAGCGTTCAGTGATTTGGGTGATTTGGAGAAAAAAAACCTGGTTCGCCCGGTAACAAGATGTGCACATGCAAACGCTCTTAGTGTGTGTGGGGGGGGGGGGGGACACGCGATAGGCCAACAGCACGGGCCCGTCTAGAGTTTGAATGGACAGGTATCAGTCAAAACGGAGACATCGAAGAGGAAGGACGGGTGGGGAAGGATCAGCATATGGAATGTCAGAACAGGTCAGCTCCATATATGGAGATCTAAGGGATTTGAGGTTTGAGGTCAGATGTAGAGTTGCTGGTCGGCTCCATATATGCAGATCTAGGTGATGATCCTGTCTGTGCACATTGCAAATTGTTCAAGTATATGTACTTAGTTACTTTCCACCACCGCCGTCAACCCTTCTCTCTCTCTCTCTCTCTCTCTCTCTCCCTCTCCCTCTCATGCAGACAGGGAGAGGCCTGACAGAACAGGGATGTGCTTTTCAAGCAGCAGACACCTGGCTTCACCCTGTCACACCCACGAGACACCCTGTCACCCTGGCCCTGTCACCCATGAGCCACTGTCACCCTGGCTTCACCCTGTCACCCCATGAGACACCCTGTCACCCTGGCTTCACCCTGTCACCCCATGATATACCCTGTCACTTATCAGTTAGTGGTCCCCCAAAATGAATGAATGTAGTTGGTGACGGACCCCCATCTAAAAATATATATTTTGTGCAGGAACCAACAGAAGCAAAGATTTGAGTTAGAAATGTTCGCCTTAAAAGAAAAAGTATATAAATATATATATATATAAGATTTGCACGAATCTGTGGCTGTGAACAGTTCAGAGACCTGTCTACTCACTCTGTCTCAGAGGAGGGCTGTGGACACTAGTTCAGAAAGCCGCCTATACCAGAGGACCAATTATATGAGGATAGGTTGAAAATAAGGTTGAAACAAGTAAAAGTATAGCAATAGCACACGCAGTGATATCACCCTCCCCGTCATGGCTTCCCTCCCCCGAACACGGGCCAAGTTGTGTTCGTATATAATAGACGCTCGACAAAGCCTGGACGCACCACGGTGCTGCAAGCCCACAATCTCTGCGGTGGTGGTGGTGGTGGTGATGGTGCATGGTGGAGGGCACTGGGGAATGGCACTTCACCGCTGCGCCAGTCGAGCGCCAAGCTGTGCCGTTCAAGCAGCTCCCTGCTACGCCCTGTCAGCCCAAATGACAAGCAGAGGGCACAGCCACAGTGTTTCTGCAGGACAGGACAGGACGGGGCGGGATGGGACACTCCAGGGAGTTCAAACCGGAACGATTATTGTTCAGCTAAGAGCTGTGCTTAAATGACACGCCACGCCGACAACACAAGCTGTTGAGAGGAGAGAGAGAGGGCAGTGGTTGGAGAAACTATACTCCAATGTTTTACTTCAGTAAAGTATCAATACTGCCACGTAGAAGACGTAGGCCTCACTCAGACCTTTACTGCATTGCTGTATGCTTGTTGGATGAATGTTGTGTAGTGTCATGGCCGCCCCAATGCATTTCCACATGGTTTGACACAACATTTGTGTTGTATGAGGGGGAGGGGCGCAGTCGAAACACAGCCGAAAGCCATACAACAGCTTGTAGTCCAAAATGTGGACTACAAACCATGTGACTTCCATTGGAAATGCATTGGGGCGGCCATGACACTCACAGCATTCATACAACAAGCATGCATCAATGTTTTAAAGGTCTGAGTGAGGCCATAGTAAACGTCCGGAATTCAAAATTTGACTCGAGTACAAAAGTATTGCCATCAAAATGTTCCTAAAGTACCAATTTAAGGTAGAAAGTGCTCATTATGCAGAATCTCCCGTTCCACGTTTTTAAATGTATAAAAATCTGTTGAAAATAGCAGGTCTTCAAGCTTGAGCTTGTAGATCTGCTATTTTCAAATGGCCCGAAATGTATATGGGCTGAAGTGGTTAATTGACATGTTTTGTGATAAATCTGTAACTATAGTAACAAAAGTTTTCAAATAATTGTAGTGGAGTAAGAGTACAATATTTGCCTCTGGGATGTAAGTGACTGTAGAATGTAAAAGTACTGAAAACTGGAAATACTCCAGAAGAGTTAAAATACCTCAAAATTGTATACTTTAAGTAGTATTTGAGTATATGTGCAGTACTTGGTTACTTTACACCACTACTTAAATGGCACGCAACGCAAGCTGTTGACGGGAGGGGCGAGGAAAAAGCTTTTTGCACTTCCATTTGTCGCACTACCACACACACACACACACGCACGCACGCACGCACGCACGCACGCACGCACACACACACACACACCGGTCTGCGAATCAAAACGGCAGCCGTGGCGTGTCAACCGGTGACGTTTAGTGGTGGTGTTGCTCAAGGGTATTTGCAACAATAGCGAGGGGTCAAGTGAGACCTTTCCGTTTCGGTCACTCACTCTGAATGTCCCCGTAGACCTGGGGGGGGGGTTTCTTCTTGTCGTGCACACGATTAATTCACTTGGAAATAACGTCGATGCTGTCGCGCAGAAACCTATAACCAAATCTTTAACCCATTCTGGACGGGAACCAGTTTTGGTGTTTTAACTAAGCATCATGTTATACTTTAGCTATTGAAAAATAGCAGACCTACAAGCTTGTAGCGCGCCACTCGGTGGCGCGCTACGAGCTTGTAGGTCTGCTATTTTTCTATAGGTCTGCTATTTTTTTTATAGAAAAATCGTGAAAAAATGCGGCACAAATATTTAAATATAATATTCTTTCAGAAGACTTTTTATTTATTTCGACGTCAGGCCTTAACGGGGTCCATTGGTGCCAAGGTACAAACTAGTTTCAGATGGAGGTCCGCGGCCAAATATCTCCGTCGGGTGGAAAACTCATTGTGTCCAAAACGGTTACTTTTCAGGATTCAAAAGAAGCAGCCTAAAGCAGCAGATCTACAAGCTCGAAACGTGGCGCGAAGCGTTTAGGCCTCACTCAGACCTTTACTGCATTGCTGTATGCTTGTTGGATGAATGTTGTGTAGTGTCATGGCCGCCCCAATCCATTTCCAATGGGAGTCACATGGTTTGACACAACATTTGTGTTGTATGAGGGGGAGGGGCGCAGTCGAAACACAGCCGAAAGCCATACAACAGCTTGTAGTCCAAAATGTGGACTACAACCATGTGACTTCCATTGGAAATGCATTGGGGCGGCCATGACACTACACAACATTCATCCAACAAGCATACAGCAATGCAGTAAAGGTCTGAGTGAGGCCTTAGAGCTTGTAGATCTGCTGCTGAACTGATCTGCTATTGAACACCCTTTACGTCTGTGTGTTGGTTAAAATAATACTGAACCAATGAAAAGTAGAAAAGAAAAGCGCTTCGGACAAAACCTCATTTTGGAGTTAAGAACGTAACTAGAACATATCTATATAATATCTATATATCTATGTATAGTGTCATTATATAGATATGTTCTAGTTACGTTCTTAGCTTACGCATGTTTCGCGATAAATGCATTTTATATATGTGATGTATTCCCATGCTTTTTGTTCTTGCTTAACACAATCAGCCCCAGGATTCCTTCAAAATTGGAGCTCTGGGGTGCCGGGAAGACATGGCCGCTTTTACTCTGTAAAGCCCTCCCCCTTCTGTTCCGGAAAAAAACGGAGATATTTTTTTGCTTGCTATACCTTGCTCTCGTTTCAATATTATCGCTAAATAATCCATCGCGTTCATATTTTGAACGAGAGGCAGGTGAGAAGTCAGAAATGAAGAGCTTAGTAGCCACCTGGTGGTTGAATGGCCACTCCACATATTAAAATAAACCTGTGGGTGTGGCTGAGAATCTGGGGGTGGGTCTGTGGGTGTGTCTATAACAGAGGTACCTCTGGGTCCTGATAAATGAGACTGAGGAACAAAGATATGGGATCCCACTGTATATCCATCAGATCAAAACCACGGAGAGCTCCCTGGATTAGGAGATACGAGGGATTCTTTCTGCAGCGGTAAACAGACCGGACCGGACCGCGTATGAACGAAAAGCGAAGCGTATGGTGGCCTTGGAGTCTGACTCAAAAATAAAAAAAGTAAAAAATTCAGAATATTCTTCTCTCGTTTGATATCATTGAAGATGCGCTAGGACGTGTACACACGTCATTGTAACCCGTCGGTTGGATTGCTTATGTCGTGTGGACACGTCGGATGGACGGAACCTGTTAAAATGTGCTTTATACATAAAGTGGATTGGATTGGATTGGGTACAGTAATCCGTTTGTTTGTGTGTGTGTCTGTGTTTTGTTAACGAGATCAACTCGAAAACAGACGGTCGGAACCGGTTTTAAAAGGTCAAAGATCAAGGTCACCATCAAGGTCAAAGGTCAAAAACCCGGACAGATTTTTGTGAAACTCAGCGGTAATCATCAGCAGGCTGCCTTTGAGGAGATGGGTACGTACTGCTTTGAAAAGGTCAAACATTGAGGTCAAAATGTTGGCGTGGGCAGGATTTGCCACGTCAAGATTGTCTGAAACAAGCAGAGGTTTATAAAGTACTCACAATTTTTACTTAAGTAAAAGTACCAATACCGTCTGGAATTCAAAATTGACCTGAGTAAAAGTATTGGTATCACAATGTATACATACTTAACTTTTTCTGCGCCAGGTACAAATATACTCGTACCCGCCCAGCTTTGTACTAAAAGTACAAAGTACTCATTCAATATGCAGGATGTCCCGTTTCAATGTATAAAAAAATCGTTTGAAAATAGCAGATCTACAAGCTCACAATGTGTCGCAAGATCGCGACTCGCGACACATTGTGAGCTTGTAGCTAATGTTTTCAAATAAATGAAAGTAGTGAAAGTACAATATTTGGATCCGAGACGTAGTGGAGTAGAAGTAAAGGTATACGTAAATACAGACTACAAATACCTCAAAATTGTACTTAAGTACAGCACTTAAGTAAATGTACTTTAGTTGTACTCTCCACCACTGGAAACGAAACATGTTTGGAAACTGATTTTGAAAACACAGCTCAAGCAGTCAGTTATTCCATTTTTCATCATCCATGGATCTCTCCTCAGGCTGTTTTTCATCTGGGTTTACTCTCTCTCTCTTCTCTGTCAGTGGGACATACATACATGATGTCCGTATATGTTATGCATAAGTACATAAGCATACGTACATAGTAGGTAGTAGTGGTGATATGTTATGTAAACATGCATGTCCATAGTGGTGAATAAATATGTTATGTAAGTACACGAACAGCTGGACTCAAAATGCATTATGCACAGATGGCAGAGTTCCAAGGAGGATATCGGTGTCTCTCTCACCGCTTTATAAGCCAGGTACGGGTGTCACTCACGGGACAGCTCGTCACAGTCAGGGACAACGCACGCACGCACGCGCGCACGCACGCGCGCACGCACGCACGCACGCACGCACACACACCTAACTAACCACACTGATGCTTCGCAATTTACTACTGATGAACATGGCTGGCCGGTTTGGAAGTGACTATAGGCCTATGTGGTCTGTTAATGGACATGTGTGTGACATGTTCTCTGAATTTAATTTAGTTTTTAAAGCATTGCGGTATATTTAATGGGGTGTTAAACAAGGTGGTAGTAATGGGGGTGTTCACTTCACCTGTCTGTCTCTTGTCTGTCACTCCTTATAGTCCCCCCTTTACCAACTCGCCCCGGGCGTACAGCCCGGCGGAACTGAGCGGCCTGGTATTCCTGAAGTAAATAATGCTTAAACGGTTAAACCTAACCTTATTCCTAACCTTAACCTCGGTAGAACTATACCTAAACATAACCCCTATACCTAAACTTCACGTAAACTATGCCTGACCCTAAACACTGTGAAAAAAGCATGGAATACGGATGTGTATATTACAGGAAACTCCCGTTAAACTTTCCAACAAACTCCGGTAAACTCCAGAATTGTACACCATCACACCTGTATATTACCGTATATTAACTGTATATGCCCGCTAAACTGGGGGCTGCCCTAAGGTTCGACCTCCCGTTAGTTCGACCGGATTAAGGTTGGTGAGGGAATGGTCGATCTAACGGGAGGACGAACCAATGACATGTTAGATGTTACCACTAAACTTGAGGTTTACGGGCAAAATACAGTGCCCATAATTGCACATTAACTCCTCTTTTCACACAGTGAAACTTATTTCTAACGTTATTCTCAGTAAAAAACCAAATAAAGAATACAAGAACCGCGGCAGCGAGCGGTCGGCGTGAGGTCGGCGGAAAGAAATCCAGGGGCGAGATGGTTTAGGGGCGACCGTACCCATGATACCCTCCTAGCTCTGCAGTGCTGGCAATCCTGTTGATTGGAAGGTTGCCTATAGCACTGTAGAGCAGGAGGGGTGTTTGATCCACTTATTTTGCATTCTTATCGTATATATGTGCATGGCAAGCCCCCAGTAAGGCTATCCAACGTTGAAGATGCCACCACCTACTGGCGAAATGTGGAATTGCAGCACTTTCATGGAGGTGGGCGGACGTTCACGCGCGTAAGCCCGGCTAGGCTAAACTTCCGCTCGCTCGAGCCATTTTGTTATAATTATACTTCCGGCAGTCTTCCGGGTGCTTCAAAACACCACTGAGCAACTTCCACTGAAATGAATAGCGGGGGGGCGGGGCTACCGCTCCGGTTCGGTCTCTATCCTTGTATTACTCTATGGTGCATGGCACCTGAAATATGCATGATGGAGTTGCATGTCTGCGGAAGGTCACAGGACCGAAACGTTGCTTCTTAATAATAAATGCTCTGAACCTAGCAAGTGGCGGTGTGCAGGTGTCCCTCCTTTCTTATACGGAATTGCATGTATTGAAAAGAAGTTAATGAAGCATTTATGTAATAGTAGATCGACTCATGGGCCTTGGTTTGCCTTTGTTTGAGATAATTGATACAAATGACTTTCATCGTGCTTGGTTTATCCCACCTGTGTAAAATGCAGGCAGGCTACAGATGGAGGGAGTTTAGTTAATTGGCTTGGGGCTAGAACAGGTGACAACACTTAGGGGAGAGCGGTCAGGTGCTTAGATAGAAAGGGCATTGCCTGAGTTTCCCTTCTTATAAGTCTGTGGGTTTATTTTTGATTTAGCTTTTCAAGTGTTTGTTATTTCCTATTACTGTAACTTTGCTTTTGTCCACTGTATTTTTGTTATAATGTCACTGCCTTCCACTGTCTCAATCGTTTGGAAGTACCGTAAATGAATACAAAAAGTGTATTTGTGGACCTGTTGGAGCTTAGAGCCATCGGCCAGCCTTTTCACAATGGGGGTTTTGCGATTCAACCCATTTTGGGCGGGAACCCCTTTTGGTGTTAGCATCATGTTATGCTTTAGCTATTGAAAAATAGCAGATCTACAAGCTCATAGCGCGCCACCGAGTGGCGCGCTACGAGCTTGTAGGTCTGCTATTTTTGAAAAATCGAAGAACGACTTACATAGAAACATAGCTTTTTCAGAAAACTGATGTAGAAGACATTTTTAGAATCTGATCTCAGGTCAAAATGGGTTCATTTAGTTTCTAAAACTGCACCTCCAGAACGCCGCAGCTCACTGCCAGGGGTGAGGACAGTGTTCCGTTCACCTCCACCCCCTGTTCTCTCTCCCATCCAGAAAATAATGCATTTTATTTAATAAATCACTTTACATTCTTTTGAATCTCAAGAGTGCTACAAGGTTAAACGCATGGCATAAAAAAACAGCATGGGCAACAAACAAGCTAAGGGGTCCCTGCTTCAACTCTCTCAGCTAAGGGGTCCCTGCTTCATCTCTCTCTCAGCTGGGGGTCCCTGCTTCATCTCTCTCTCAGCTTAGGGGTCCCTGCTTCATCTCTCTCAGCTTAGGGGTCCCTGCTTCATCTCTCAGCTAAGGGGTCCCTGCTTCATCTCTCTCTCAGCTAAGGGGTCCCTGCTTCATCTCTCTCTCAGCTAAGGGGTCCCTGCTTCATCTCTCTCAGCTAAGGGGTCCCTGCTTCATCTCTCTAAGGGGTCCCTGCTTCATCTCTCTCTCAGCTAAGGGGTCCCTGCTTCATCTCTCTCATCTAAGGGGTCCCTGCTTCATCTCTCTAAGGGGTCCCTGCTTCATCTCTCTCTCAGCTAAGGGGTCCCTGCTTCATCTCTCTCTCAGCTAAGGGGTCCCTGCTTCATCTCTCAGCTAAGGGGTCCCTGCTTCATCTCTCTCTCTCAGCTAAGGGGTCCCTGCTTCATCTCTCTCTCTCAGCTAAGGGGTCCCTGCTTCATCTCTCTCTCTCAGCTAAGGGGTCCCTGCTTCATCTCTCTCTCAGCTAAGGGGTCCCTGCTTCATCTCTCTCAGCTAAGGGGTCCCTGCTTCATCTCTCTCTCTCAGCTAAGGGGTCCCTGCTTCATCTCTCTCTCTCAGCTAAGGGGTCCCTGCTTCATCTCTCTCTCTCAGCTAAGGGGTCCCTTCATCTCTCTCTCTCAGCTAAGGGGTCCCTGCTTCATCTCTCTCTCAGCTAAGGGGTCCCTGCTTCATCTCTCTCTCAGCTAAGGGGTCCCTGCTTCATCTCTCTCTCAGCTAAGGGGTCCCTGCTTCATCTCTCTCTCAGCTAAGGGGTCCCTGCTTCATCTCTCTCAGCTAAGGGGTCCCTGCTTCATCTCTCTCAGCTAAGGGGTCCCTGCTTCATCTCTCTCTCAGCTAAGGGGTCCCTGCTTCATCTCTCTCAGCTAAGGGGTCCCTGCTTCATCTCTCTAAGGGGTCCCTGCTTCATCTCTCTCTCAGCTAAGGGATCCCTGCTTCATCTCTCTCTCAGCTAAGGGGTCCCTGCTTCATCTCTCTCTCAGCTAAGGGGTCCCTGCTTCATCTCTCAGCTAAGGGGTCCCTGCTTCATCTCTCTCTCTCAGCTAAGGGGTCCCTGCTTCATCTCTCTCTCAGCTAAGGGGTCCCTGCTTCATCTCTCTCTCAGCTAAGGGGGTCCCTGCTTCATCTTTCTCAGCTAAGGGGTCCCTGCTTCATCTCTCTCTCAGCTAAGGGGTCCCTGCTTCATCTCTCTCTCTCAGCTAAGGGGTCCCTGCTTCATCTCTCTCTCTCAGCTAAGGGGTCCCTGCTTCATCTCTCTCTCTCAGCTAAGGGGTCCCTGCTTCATCTCTCTCTCTCAGCTAAGGGGTCCCTGCTTCATCTCTCTCTCAGCTAAGGGGTCCCTGCTTCATCTCTCTCTCTCAGCTAAGGGGTCCCTGCTCAATCTCTCTCAGCTAAGGGGTCCTTGGCCTGAACATTTTTGAAGACCCCTGCTATATTACCGAAGTGAAGTCCCAACGTCACTCGCTTACCCCCTGGTTCACAGAAGTGTTTTCTCTGTGTGGAGAATAACATTGGGTCATGTTGGAATCGTCTCATATAAAGAATCGTGGTCCAAAGATTAACAAACTGTCTCAGCGATATTGTCAGTCAGGGAGGTGGCTCTGTATTGTTTACGATAGGCAGTCACTCATATTTGATACAGTTCTGTTTCAGGTGAAAATGTAATTAATCCGGCGGCGCGGCAGTAACAGTTGTTGCTTCATATGAATCAAACCGCTGTGATCATTTGCTTACTTTTGGAACACAGTTCTTATATGATGCGTCTATAGGAATTAATTAATTCATTCATTCATTCATTCATTCATTCATTCATTCATAAATTACGTCAGACTTCGGTACTCGGTACTAGGCCTACTCAAAATAAGTCTCACCTGTAAATCTCTCTGTCCCCTTTTCCACCGCGGTTAAACAGGTTCCGTTCATTTTTCCCGCCTAACTTTGAACCAAATTAATTGGTTCGAATCCTAAAAGCCCAACTGAACCTGCCCTAAAAGTTGGTTCGAATTTGGAACAACAACAAAAAAAAAGGCCTTCTTGCCCTGACGTGGGAACCAAAGTGGGCGTGTCACTATTCAGCTTATGGAAGATGCAGATGTGATATATAAACCATCATAAAACATAAAGAACCATCTATATAGAACCAAAGTTCCTTTGGTGGGTAAGAAATGGGGCCCTCGAGCTGCTGCGTCTCACCTGTAGGTCATGGCGGTGCGCTCTGCCTCGCAGTCACCCAGGGACAGGCCACACTCCCTCAGGTAGAGCTCCAGCCTGCGTCGCTCCACCAGCCGATGAGCCGCCTCCATGATCTGCGAGGCCAGGTCCTCCGACTCGCTCTTCTGCCCGCCGCCGGCGCCGGTGCCGGCGTGGCCCTTGTTGCCTCCGCCGGTCTTGGCGGTCTTGGCGGTTGAGGACGACTTGGCCGCCGGCTTCCTGATGCCGTACAGGTCGTCCATTAGTCCTCCCTTTCCTCCCTTCCCCCTCCCCCCCATTTTATTTTTTTGAACTCAAATCAAATTGGAGAAAGTGGTGGCGCGTCGACAATGGGTTTTCTCTCAGTGGAGTGCTGCTAGAACCCAAAATCCAGTGTACATATCAGACACAGGAATTGAAAAAAATCCCCAAAAAAGGTAGCATATCCGTTATCCAACTGGAGGATAAAGTATGGAAATGTTAGATTTTTTATTTTTTTCCTAACTCAAATCAAATTGGAGAAAGAGGTGGCGCGTTCGACAATGGGTTTTCTCTCAGTGGAGTGCTGCTATACTCAACATCCAGTGTACATATCAGACACAGGAATTGGAGAAAATAATTCCCCAAAAGGGCAGCATATCCGATAACCCACTGGAGGACAAAGTGCTCACGTTTCCACTGTTTCGTTGGCACACACCAACGAATCAACAAACCATCTCCAATCTAACCTTATCTTTTATTTTTGTTTGATTGTTCCTCTCTCTGACTTTTTCCAAAGTAGGCCTATATATGTCACCAATGACTCCAAGAACATTCCCAGGTTTTACGAGCGATGTCAAAAACGTTGCACAGAAGGTTTTTTTTTTTTTTTTAAAGCACTTACAAAGTTGGTATTCGTCTTACTCGAAAGCTTAATCTAAACCAAACCGGAGCCTGTCTGTCCAATGTCCAGACTACACACAAACAAAAGAACCAAATAAGTCCAGTAGGAACAACAAACAGATGAGGATGGCTCCTTCTCTGATGAAAAATGAAGAGAGAGAACGCAATCTGCATCTCTCCGTCTTTATCTCTACAAAAAAGGAGGGATCTCAGAGGGATTTGTTGGCTGAAACTACAACAGCTTATATTTGCCCAGATTAAGAGACGAGCCCGCTCAGCCCGGATGAGGAATCCGTGGAGTCATGTGGTGGCTATTATCGTCCGGACGGACGGACACCCGGATCCCTGAAGGTTGTTATAGGACGATATGACCTTTTGATGGGGGCGTATGAGTATAGCTGCACTCCTCTTTCCACCAACATTGGGAATGTTGATGAATTAATCTACAGTAACTGTGACTCTGGACAACCTGGAGCCATGCCTGATGGGAGATGTGTTATCATGACTTATCATAAGGCTGGTAGAGTAGGTAACAGCGCCTCATGGACATTAGTAGGAGGGATTAAGAGGCGGATGGAGGGATATACAGTTGGGTGCCACCGATATTGTCCCTTATCATTTGACCCATTTAGGCCTGACCTCAAAATTTTAAAAAATCCTTCTAAATCCTCCAGTTTTCTGAAATAAATATTTTCACGATTTTTCAAAAATAGCAGACCTACAAGCTCGTAGCGCGCCACTCGGTGGCGCGCTATGAGCTTGTAGATCTGCTATTTTTCAATAGCTAAATTATAACATAATGTTTAAAACACCAAAAGGGGTTCCCGCCCAAAATGGGTTAACTGTCCTTTTGCGCAGATCACGCAAACCTCAGCAAAAAGAAAAGGACAATATCGATGGCCTCCAACTGTATGGGGCCGTGTTGACGTCTGTCTGCCACCAGCAGCTTTTAAGAGGCGGATGGAGGGATATATGGGACCGTGTTGACGTCTGTCTGCCACCAGCAGCTTTTAAGAGGCGGATGGAGGGATATATGGGACCATGTTGACGTCTGTCGGACTGCCACCAGCAGCTTCTGAACCGGTGGTCCGGCTTTGGAAACCTCGTGGTCAAAAGCGGTGGTCAGTGTGTTACTGTCAGGTTGTTCCACGATGATCACTGAAGCACTCGTTTTAAGAGGCTCCTTGAAAGACATTTTAAATTTGAATTTACTGACCAGCTGCTGTGCCCAGCAACACAAACATCAATAATAATAATAATAATAATAATAACACTTTATTTGTATAGCACCTTTCATGACATGAAATGCAGAAATGAAGTGCTTTACAGAGCAATGAAGAGAGAAAAAAAAAGAAAAGAAAAGCAAGGCATAAACATTAAAAAACAAGAGCAGTAATGCAATACAGTGAGGACATGAATAACAAAAGAAATTAAAAAAACAAATCAATTAAAAGCAAGGGTGTAGAAGTGGGTCTTGAGCTGTGCTTTAAAAATGTCTACAGAGGCTGCCTGTCGAAGGTACAGTGGGAGTTTGTTCCACGCCGTCGGACCGTAGAAGCAAAAAGCTGCTTCCCCTTAAGACAAAAGTGTGTAAACACATTGAAGACAAAAGTGAGGACGCATATTGTGATTGGCCAGAATGAGATGCTGTATGATAAGGTGGGCATAATAAGCTTCGGCTTCAGCCCAAACCTTTTCAGTCAAAATGTAACTTTGTAACCCTCATTCTGAATGTTCAACTGTATTGTTTAAAAATGACAGATAAATAAACCAACTCATAAAACCAACTCATATGATGAATGATGTATGATGATAAGAGCACGCCCCTCACTTCAGAGGAGTGTGATTTTATCTTTCACTTTTAATGTCTTGAATGTATTCGTATTTTGAATGTATTCTTTTGCAAGATTGTACATGTTTTTATTGTGTTGTGTTATTATCCATTGTCGTACGTGGACCCCCAGGAAGAGTACAGCCTGCTAATGGACCCTCCTCACGACCCTCCTCGCAGCCTGAGGTCTGCAGGCAAGGGGCTCCTAAAAATCCGTTCCGCGAACTACGTCACAAAGGGTGATCGGGCCTTCGCCATCCGAGCACCAAAGCTCTGGAATGAGCTTCCAGAATTAATTCGCCTCACTGACTCCCTCACACGTTTTAAATCCCTATTAAAAACCCATTTGTTTCAAAAAGCATTCCTATAAATAACTTTTTGTTTTCCCTTGCCTTTTACTGATCTTGTGTTATCTTGATTATTTTGTTTAATGTTTGGGTATTTCTTGTTTATTGCGTTCATTATGTTAGATCATGTCACTTATTTCTTTTTCTATTTTTCTATTGTGAATTTTCTTGTTATTCCTGTGCAGCACTTTGTGGCTCATGCCTAGAAAGGTGCTATATAAATAAAGTTATTATTATTATTATTATTATTATTAATGGGGATCCATATGAATAAAGGAATATTCTTGCTCATACGTGTGTGCTGTGTTGTGTACAATTGTATTTTAAGGAATAAAAGAGTATGATTACCCGACTGTCCCACCTTCTATAATGCAGGACGTACCGGACAAAGGAAGGACATTTGATGTGCATGCCATGGTATCAAAACATCTCTGTCTCTGTCCGTCGGGTTGGAAACCTGATTCAAAAATTTTAAAAAAAATAGCCAAATATCAGATCTCCAAGTTGACATGTTCCTAAACGGCATTGCGATCTACGTACCACCCGCTATATGTATAATCGCAAGACATCAATCAGTTTGGTATATTAATACCCAAGGACGAAACCTTAGAGGTGTGGTGGCGGAGCTCTGGTGGGTGTCCTTTGTGTTTGCTTCTATCATTTTACAGGACAAATATGTAAAACAATCTTCAAGACAATGACTCGACGTTTTGGGAAAACCTTGAGAATAACTTTGGGCCACATGAATCCCAGCAGCACCCCTCAAATAGTCTTCACCCCTATACACTGACACCACGGCGCGTAAACAGCGCCTCAAACTGTGACTCCGCCCACAAACGGGGGAAATTGTGATTTGCGCTCGTTCACTGCAATGCAATTTGCGGCATTTTCAAAACAATATTGAGCAGAGTAGCGATTATCAAACGTATTTGCAATGCCATACGTTGAAAGATCTGTTGCCCGTGGACAAGGCACGCTACCTCCGCAAGTTAGATAGCATCGGCATAGATGTTTGTCCGTATGTGATTAAGGATTGGACCAAGTTGCATTGGCAGCCATAGAATTTTTTTACCCCAGGCTAAAACCGGATGTGACGTTTTTGGGCGTTCCTGTCTAGCGTGGTGTCAGTGTATACCTGTACCTTTGTAGTTCCCTCACATTAGGTCAATCAGTTTTTGAACGTATCCATTTGTAACTCGGACAGTGCACAAATGTATAACCAAGCTAGAATAAGCTCGACACGCCTGCTGCGGGTCTCATGGGGCGGATACGTTGGTCCGACCTACTAACACCAGGGCTCCACCGGGCGCGTCAGCGTCGCGTCAGCGTCGCGTCTCCGTCACCGTCAGGGAATGTTCCCTTTTTAATCAATGAAGGGTGGCTCCACTGCCCGCGTTGCGTTGCGTTGACGGAGACGCGACGCGTGCATTCAAATTTAACCGGTGCATTTTTTGACGCACGTGACGGAGACGCAACGCGTCCGGTGGAGCCCTGGCGTAACAGTCCCACATGCATTAGTCCGACACATGTGTGGCTGGTTAAGACTAAATCAGAGTGTAGAGTAGGAGAGTATAGCGACGCACTGTGATCTCGCCGCAGAGCGGGTGCCTATGGGCTATAGTTCCAAACATTGCTCCTATGGCTGGAACTATCCCATTGAGATAGAATGAGCACTTAAGTCCGCATTCCAGTCTCTTAATAGATTACTCTGGACTGAGAGTTTAATGGGCTGGCCCCTATCTACATCCGTGAGATGATCTCCCTCCCTAAATCTGGGCTCATCCTTAGATCCTCGGACCAGGCCCTCCTGGACGCCCCTGGGACGAACCTATAGTTACCCGGGGTGATCGGGCTTTTGCCGCTCTGGCACCTAGACTGTGGAACGCACTGCCAGTGCAGTCGCAGTGTTTTTTTAACTGCTCTATTTAGCCATTTGTATATACTGTACTGTACAGTATGTAGTGGCAGCGGTGGCCGAACGGATAGCGGCGCGGTCTAGATACCGGAAGGTTCCCAGTTTGAATCAGCCGTCCGACACGTTAAAATTACCACCGCTGAAATGCCCTTGAACAAGGCATCAACCACTACGATGAAATGTGTTCTATGAGCAGGGCCTGGCTGGAAACAAGTTCTTGAGCTTAGCCCAGATACCCTGGGTAAATATAGATTTAATTTAATTTCATTTCATTTTACACATACATTCTTGTTATTGGTTTTGTGTCATATTTTCATATTGCTTTTGTTTGTTGTTTCTTGTTCTGCTGTTTTTAATCTTGCTCTGTGCAGCACTTTGGAACTTTGAAAAGCGCTATACAAATAAAGTTCATCTCATATCATATCATAACCCGTGACTCCCGACATGCGTTGCCGGCTAACGCCAGGGCTCCACCGGACGCGTTGCGTCTCCGTCGCGTGCGTCAAAAAACGCACCGGTTCAATTTTAATGAACGCGTTAATGTCACGCAACGCGGGCAGTGGAGCCACCCTTCATTGATTAAAAAGGGAACATTCCCTGACGGTGACGGAGACGCGACGCTGACGCGCCTGGTGGAGCCCCGGTGTAAGACACATGTGTGGCCGGTTAAGACCTTGATTAGCTGTTACCTGACTAGCCTGCCTGTCTTGCCTGGATGATGTTTGTTTGTGACCATGAGTTGATTGTATACTGATTGTATTGGGAGTTTTTGTTTTCCTTTTTTTCCTCCTTTTAATATTTCCTTGTTTCTTTGGTTGTCTTGGTCTGTGTTGTTTTCTTGTTTGTGTTGTTGTTTTTTCTTTCTTTTGTTACTCTGTTTAAGTCGCTGTAAATGTATTTCTGATTTTGTAAAACACTTACAGTTGGAGGCCATCGATATTGTCCTTTTGTTTTTGCTGAGGTTTGCGTGATCTGCGCAAAACCCCTTTTGGTGTTTTAAACATTATGTTATAATTTAGCTATTGAAAAATAGCAGATCTACAAGCTCATAGCGCGCCACCGAGTGGCGCGCTATGAGCTTGTAGGTCTGCTATTTTTGAAAAATCGTGAAAATATTTATTTCAGAAAACTGGAGGATTTAGAAGGATTTTTTTAAATGTTGAGGTCAGGCCTAAATGGGTCAAATGATAAGGGACAATATCGGTGGCACCCAACTGTAACATTCAATAAACAGAACGTAAAAAAATATATATCCCGTGGCTTCCCTCCTGTGAGGTTATAGGGTTAGGTTAGGGTTTGGGGGTAGGGTGTCGGACTAAACACACACACACACACACACACACACACACACACACACACACACACACACTGTATCTGTGCCCAGACTGCCCACTGCACATTTTAGTTTACTGCTTTCAACATGGCATCTCCATTGATGGCATGTCATGTCGGTCATGACTCGCACTTCATGACCATAGTCTAGTAGCCAGCCCATAGAGCCCCATTGTGAACCCGGACATGTTGAGTAGGCCTACAGCCTACACCAAGGTTTTATGTTAGAAATGTTTAGTATGGATCCCCAGCATGTAGAAACTGCCGGATGCTAACTTGCATATGTTGAGCAATTTTCATAATTGTCATAATATGTTACCATACCAATTACAACCTATAGAAGGCAAAATATTCAAAATTTCATCATGCTTTATGTAGCATGTGACATGTCAAACTAGGGGGTTTTCATGATGCTGAATCCATTCCAAGCATTAGTTTTGGAAAAAAAAAAACACTCATTGGGCTAAAAACGGCCAATGCCGTCATCACAAATTGATGATGTCAGCACATTTGGGTAGGCATGGCCAATGAGTGTTTTTTTGAGTGGTGTAAACCACTCCTACAACTGGCTTTTGTGTGCATAAAAAAATGACCGTGGTTGCTATGTTCAAAATAATTTCTGACGTAATTAAATCACACCCGGGTGAACTGGATGACCGTAGCAACCGTGGTCATTTTCTCTGCACAAAAAAAGCCAGTTGTGAAATCACATCCAGGTGTGATTTCATTACGTCAGATCAGAGCTGATCAGGCTATATAATACCTTATTACGTCAGACCACAGCTGATCATGCTATATAAAACCTTACACCACTCAGTTCACACGGGTGTGATTTTTGTTTTTGCAATACTAATGCTTGGAATGGATTCAGCATCATGAAAACCCCCTAGTTTGACACATCACATGCTAGATAAAGCATGATGAAATTTTGAATATTTTGCCTTCTATAGGTTGTTAATGGTATGGTCACATATTATGCCAATTATGAAAATTGCTCAACATTTGCAAGTTAGCATCCGGCAGTTTCTACATGCTGGGGACCCATACTAAACATTTCTAACATAAAACGTTGGTGTACTCAACATGTCCGGGTTCACTTTTTGGCTACTAGGCTAATAGGTGAGAGTATGAATGAAGATTGCTCAAGACAGAGAGCTTTGCCTTTCTGGCTCAAAAATGTAAATTCGTTCAAAAATGTCATTTGTTTTATGATGTGTTGTTGTACTATTTTTAAGTGTTGTATTGTCTTATATTGCATATTCTTTGTTATGCTGTGCAGCAATTTGCTCAACCCTGGTTGTCTTTAAATGTGCTCTATAATAAAATTGACTTGACTTGTAATTGATAGGAAATAAGTCATTTTTTGGGGCGAACTAAGACACTTGGGTTACATGTCTACTTAGTTACTTTACACCACTGCTGGTGGTGATATCACTAAACCACCATATGGGTTTCAGTTCCAATCAATGTCCCCAAAACAAGGCATGCTGTAAACCAAGACGACGTGACGTTCTGAAATCAATACACGTTGTATTTATTGACTATATGGCTTTTGGGTCAGTGTGGTTTGGGTGGGTCAACACGAAGGTTATAATAAACGAGAGGCATGCAGCGAGCCAGCCGCTGCCAGTGACTTGATGAATGAACGCACGCAGGATTATCGGCTGCAGAAAACGAAAGCTTCTCTCAAACTCATTGACTGTCCGAGGAAATCCATTCAGTTTGTATCCGCACTGATTAACGCCCCCCCCGACGGCGGCAGATCTACAAGCGCTGTTTTCGGTGCATGCGGCGACACGCGGGCCGTGCGAGGTTAAGCATAAATATAAATGGAGCTTTTAGTCCTGTTCTGTTTCCCGTGGGCCGCTTTTCTCCTCTCCCAGCTGTCGAGGCGTAGAGGCTGCGGGGTCTATTTTGGGGCTGTTGGTGTAGGGGGGGGGGGGGGGGGCACTGACTTAAATGCACTGGCTTTTAGGAGCATCACATGATCTGATCTGATCTGGGGATTAAGTTTGTGTAATCTCCCTTCCGATAGACCACATTCATCCTGGCAGCTGGCTGGCTGACTGGCTGACTGGCTGGCTGGCTGGCTGGCTGACTGGCTGGATGGATGGCTGGCTGACTGGATGGCTGGCTGGCTGACTGGCTGACTGGCCGGATGGCTGGATGGCTGGCTGACTGGCTGGATGGCTGGCTGACTGGCTGGATGGATGGCTGGCTGGATGGCTGGCTGGCTGACTGGCTGGATGGCTGGATGGCTGGATGGCTGGCTGGCTGGCTGGCTGACTAGCTGGATGGCTGGATGGATGGCTGGCTGGATGGCTGGCTGACTGGCTGGCTGACTGGCTGGATGGCTGGATGGCTGGCTGGATGGATGGCTGACTAGCTGGATGGCTGGATGGCTGGCTGGATGGATGGCTGACTAGCTGGATGGCTGGATGGCTGGCTGACTGGCTGGATGGCTGGATGGCTTGATGGCTGGATGGATGGCTGGCTGGCTGGCTGGCTGACTAGCTGGATGGCTGGCTGACTGGCTGGATGGCTGACTGACTGACTGACTGGCTGGCTGGATGGCTGGCTGGATGGCTGGCTGGCTGGCTGCGGACGGCTGGCTGGCTGGCTGGCTGGCATCCATCCATCCATCCATCCATCCATCCATCCATCCATCCATCCACCCAGCCAGATGGCTGTCTGTGGGGTTCAACCTTGTTCTTACATACAGATATCATGTATGTATATATTAGGGCTGGGGCTTTAACTGATTGATTTTGATTAATGAATTACAGAAACAATATTGAGATAAATCACGGTTAGTTTTTGCACCACGGAACCTTTCTCATAGGACAAATTTCAGCTGTACCGATCATACTGGTGCACGCAATGGGAGAGGAAGCTGATCAGACAACTTTGCTTGGCCCAGTGGATGGGAAATCTTTATTTAAACCTCATTGTTTCAATCGTATAGTAGCCTCGGAAACCCAGACGTTTTTATTTTCAGGGAGAGAAAAAAAAGTCTGGGGCCGAGGCCACTTCAATTCGGCATACTACAGTAGGCTATAGCGCAAACATTGCTCACTCTCTGCTGATTTCTGATCGTCTGCACACTCCTATCTCTCTCTCTGTCGCTCTAATGAATTAGTCTCATGTCCTGCAGCTGCGTAGCCTGCGTCTAGTTTCTCCCCAGGCCCAGATCCTGCCGGGAGCTGCCTATGCCATAAAAAGCATAGGTGAGTTCCAGTCTACTCGTATAGCCTAACAAAATCTGTTATAATTGAAAAGAAAAAAAGAGAGAGAGAGATAGAGACAGAGAGAGAGAGAGAGAGAGAGAGAGGGGGGGGGGGAGATGATTGTGCTGTCTGGATTGTGAGGGATATGTGTCAATGGGACAAGCTAAGTAGGCTAAAACACTCAAACAAGTGATTATCTCTCTCTGTCCATTATGTAGCGGGGGTGGGGTGGAGTGAGTGACAGAGAGGGACGCAGAGAGAGAGAGACAGACAGACAGACAGACATACAGGCAGGCAGGCAGGCAGGCAGGCAGGCAGGCAGGCAGACAGGCAGACAGACAGACAATAGATCATTGTGAGCGTGAAGATTGGCTCTTCAGCATGCAAACACGTGTATCAGTTAGGCATTACGACGCCATCAAGGCCTGCCAAAATCCATTTCAGTCAACAAAATCAACTGTAGATTTAGTCGACTAAAGTCTTTTGATATTTAGTCGACTAAATCGAGACTAAAACTAAAGCATTGCAGACGACTAAAATATGTCTAAAACTGAATGGAATGTTATTTAAAATACTCTGACAAAAACTAAATGAAAATGTGCTGTCCAAAATCAGCACTAATTCAGAGCTTACTAGTGTACAGTACTCTACACTGCCTACTGTACAGTAACTCAAGTTACAAAAAAGCATTTCCGAAATCTCAAGTAGCCTATAATGACGCCATGAGAATTGTACTCAAAAGGCCTAGATGGTGGCTGCGAGAGTCTTTTCAAGCTGTGGCATAGATTTGTGTCGATGTATGTGTCATTGTCAGTATTAACTATTAAGTAACCATGGGAAGAGCTGCGACCACTATAGACACTCCTCTAGCCTTAGGAGACGTTGGCCTTAAAAGCCTGCGTTTAATTATAACTGTCAGTCTGTCA
>NC_136789.1:53055647-53140647 GCF_951216825.1 Electrona antarctica | reverse complement strand
GTAAAAACAGCTCATTATCGGCGTTGTGAGACTGACTGACTGACTGCAGAATAAGGTGCTTGATGTCTATTTAATGTGACACATCCAAGCCCAATTTGACCTATTCCTCGTTATAGAACCATACTGTATACTGTACGTCTTAGAATTGGATCACAATTAAAGAAAACTAATCGAAATTAATTGTGCTTTGTGGAGAGCTTCTTTATTGCTATATTCTGTCATCATGTCTACTCATGGGGCATGTCACAACATTCCATGTAAATATAGGCACAAACATTGGGAGAATAGCAGATGATCGACAAGCTCGCGACATGTGGCAATGTGCTGGGAGCTTGTGGATATGATCTTTGAGCTATTTGAGGTATAAAGAAGTATATTGTTATCTCCATATATTTTTTCCCCGTAAATGAACGCCCTGCTACTTGATCATACTAATGATACTAATTTTGAGATTGTAGATCTGCTACTTATTTTGAGATTGTAGATCTGCTACTTATTTTTTAATTTGAGTGCTGAAACGTAAGCAACGTAACCAAATCCATGTGGCCACCATTAACAACCTATATATGGCAAATATTTCTAAATGTCATCATGTGACGTGTCAAACTAGGGGGTTTTCATGATTCTGAATCCATTCCAAGCATTAGTTTTGCACGAAAAACACTCCTTGGGCTACAAACGGCATCACAAAGTGAAGGGGTTTGGCTATGGCCGAATGTAGCTATTTAGCACATTTGGCTATGGCTGCTGTGGTGAGCCCGAAGGCGCCCTAGCTAAATCATTAGGGGTGTCAAACTCATTTTGGGACAAGGGCCACATTGCGCGAAAGGTGACTTGATGAGGGCCGCGGCCAGTTGCAGCTCACGTGCGTTGACTTACACAGTTGTCACTTGGCTTTGTTTTCTAGACTGTTTATTGACATAAATTGACTTTATTTGTATTACAGTTGTAGGCTACAAGACGTTTGGTATGAGATGTGGAAAAAAGACCCAATAAACCACTCGAAAATAGTTAAAAATGCAATCATTATTTTATCAAAAATATCCAAAATGGCAAATTGACATGTAGCCATCATTGTTCGGTTATTTGGCGTTGTTGGGCCGAGGCTCCGACCAGCCCTGGTACTAGGCAGAGTTAAAGGACTAACACGCACAGTTGAACCAAATGCTCCCAATGATAGCTTATATTTGATGAACTCAAACGTGTATTTTATAGGGTTTTTATTAATTCATATTAATTAAACACGTACAATCATACATTCACACGTTCTGTTCACACTTCCCCCCAACTCAAGATGAACACAGTAACCCCGGAATCTGGATTACAGGTCCTATTGGTCTGTGGTTCTATCCTAACTCTGTCGGTAGGGTTTACTATCATTTAAACACTCTAATCTCCCAGATTATGGTAAGCTTAGCTTGTCATAGTTGTTTCTCAGACTTAGTTCAGTACATTAATGGTACATTAATTAAGTGTACATTAAGTGTAATCATGTGGTTTTAATTCTACCTTATCGTTAATCAGATGGTAATTGATCAACGATGGGGAGACAAGAACACAGATGACATTTGGTTACCATCTAAACATCATATTACATCAATTATTAATAATGTACAATTATATCGCATAATACATTATAGCATATCATTTATAGCAGATACATACCGCTGGTCTCTGCCTAGACATGTATCACGTTCGATGGTATTTGTGAATCTAAATTACTTTGTGCCATACAGAATAGTCAATGCAGCCTTCTGACTGATCCCACCTCCATATTAACACTTTCAGCCAATCAGATCCCACAGACCAGCAGCCAGCACCTCTGGCTGCTGTGGCCAGCTCCTGTTACAGTCCCTGTAATGCCCAACTAAACTGTTTAGACTATTACAGGTATTTATCATTTAGCCTTTTTACCAACCCAATATATTGGTAGGTTATTAGAACACATTTAAACAATTGAAGAGGAATTAAAGATTGGTTACTCCATCCCCCATTTCCCATGTTCTATTTGTGTGAGTTGACACTGCCCTGAGAGGTCCCATAAACTATTAGACCCTTCACAGCTGGAATGCGGGCCAACAGCCAACCCCCCAGCAAGGAAGTAGCCTGGCATTTACGACCTCTTAGGCTCTCCTTAACTCACCAATTGCTGTAATTCTCTCTTCTTAGGGAACACACCTAGACACCATAGTCTATATATATTTTCTTCCCCAATATCTGAGAATACATCTCGCACACCCATAATTAACCAAACACCCCTCACGTTTCAGTTATGAAAATTGATATGGTTATTCATTTTCCATAAACTGAAAGATTATTTTTGATATTAATTTTTTTTCGGAAATATTATTTTTTGATATTTGGGCGTATGCCATTTTTAGTAATTTCGGAACCTGTTAAATAATACTGGATCCACATACTGAAGTTATAACATTATACAACTTTGAAAAACACATTAAAATAAACACAACCCATTAACTGCATAAATCAATAAACAATGAAAATAACAAAAGGTTTACATGCGTCGATATCGTGGACATTTTTTGTAATTATCCCAACGCACCCTTAGGTATTAAAATCAGTTACAGCTAATCAAACTTATGTATACTTCTATTAATGTGGTGCAGTGCATCTCCACTTTGTAGGAGAGAAGCTTTTTCATGTCATGTCAGTTAGGGGTTACCTAACTGACATGAACTTTTGGTCACCTCTGTCCGTTTAACCTTATGGCTGTTTGCCTGGACAAAGCTTCAGACTTATCTAAACAACCCCCTTGGTTTGAGGAAGAAGGACAGTTTATTTTCCACACAAGACTGGTTCCTTATCTTTAAGAAAACATTCTTCCTGCGCTCCCCCCACCTGAAACGACTCTTTTGGTTGCAGAATGGGGCCCAGTTGGTAAACACATGTTCAAACAATGCATTTTATTACCCCTGGTAGTTTCCTGTTAGGAACTTCAAATTGTGATTTTAACAAAATAACCGATTTTGCATCTCAACAACTTGGTATCATTTGACTTTTTGGATTTTTTACTTTGACTTTTACCAAAAGCAACCCAATTGAAAATTGCAAACCCTTGCAACATTTTAACCACATTATGTGTCTTTCACACATGCAGTCTTTGTGCCTGTGTGTGTGATAGTTTGTGCGCGCGCGCCCACGCGTTCACGCACAAAACCCACTTGCACTTTGAGAGACAGTGTTCCCCCCTCCCAATCGAAGGAAACATAATCATTTTACCAGCATTCTTTTTTACCTTTGTCCATTTTCCATAAGGACTTAATTGGCACAAATTAAATCCACTTATCTGCTAACTTGTTGTCTAGTACAGATATAATGAACCCACATACATCATCACATTTATATGCACTGGTAGACACACATCTCGTGTGTGAGCGTGTGTGTGCGTGCGCGTGCGTGTGTGTGTGTGTGTGTGCTGTTTGTGACATCTTGTTGTCACTGCCCCAATTGTTCCCTGCTGTAGGAACAAAATGGGTGGAGAAGCATTTCACATGCTACTCTCCTGTCCCAGTTCTGATCTCGCTGGCATGAAAGCGTTCTTCCATGGTCTCGTTCCTTTTTCAGGATCAATCAGAAAAGGCGTTATTGTGGCCTTGTTTTCAGCCGCTTTACAAACTCGACACAACAAATGTGTCGACACTGCGGTTTTCTGTACCAGACTGGACTTTGCCATTCCTGGTTTGCCACCCTTCACGGGGGCAATCTTCGGGTGACCCCTCACGAAAGTCACCCCAGGGTGCTTGGCGTGTGTGTCATGCACCTCCCCCACCGCCTCTTGAACGCGTGGACATATGATGGCAATGCCACCAATCACGCTCGGCGTTTCTGTGGTGAGAAGGATCGACGACCCGTCGGCCTTGCCCACAACGTTTGCGGGCATGGCTCTGATGATGAACGGTGAGGCGTAGGCAGCCTCCAGCTCCGGAAGGCCGCTCGCCTGTTCCGCTCCCGTTGACAGCTCTGCTGCTGCTGTCGGTCCCACTTCGATGTTCGGCCATTCCTCCTCTGTCGAAGGCTGCGGAACTGCGTGGTTCACAGGTGCGACGTCTGCCGCCCGTTGGTTTCCCTCAGCTCTGCCCGTAGCTGCTCTTGGCCTGCTACGGTGCTGACTGAGGGCTTGTCCTGTCGTGGGTTCGTTGCCCACGGTAGAGGGCTCTGGCTTCCCTGCATGGATACTGCAGGCACCAGGCTCTTCCGTTGTGACAGGCTCCATCTGCTCCCAGCCCGGATGACTGGTAGCCCTGTCTCTTCGCCCCTCTGGGGCGGTCCCGGTCCCCGCTGGCACCGTCTCCGCTCCGCCCGTCTCTGCGCTGGCGAAAGGGTCCGTGATGTCACATTTCGTGACGTCTGGTGCTGCGTCTGCGGGCTGGATGCCCCTCTCCTCTAGGGCTCCTATGTTCCTGCTCTCTGCAGGACACTCACAGAGGCCTGCTGTGACGACACCTCTGGCTACCCTGTCATTCTCCTGACAGATAGCAGCCCTGATTAATCGGTATCTTTCACTGTTGTACTGTTTAACATATAAATTCAGTAATTCATTTTCTATGTGTGCGAGTCTATCTTCGTTTTGTTCCTGAAGGATCATCTCGTAATCTACCGACGCGTCTATCACAGCGTCCATCGCCCTGTCCAGCTCAGCAAAACTTTCAGTTATCTCGCTGGATGAACCCCTGTCCATACAAAGATCCACCCTATAGGTTGTGCTATCAAACATAGCTTGAGCCTGTGAGCTCTGTATCTTTAAAGAAGCCATTTTCCACCCCCTCTGTCCCTCCCCTTAACAACAGTACAGGAACTAATTGGACTGGGTTAGTGGTTTAGTTGACTTCACAAATCATTCATTCACTCAAGTAAATGGTTAGTTTTTTGCCCAGCTTTAATTAGCGGACTCTGTACTCAGAGAAGCCCATACTTCCCTGTTAAATACCTTCACCAAATAAACCTTTTTATACTATAACCTTTTTATATTATATAGATTATATATAATATAAGTATATAGATTTATATTGGCCGTGGGCGGTCAAACTCTAAAGCTTTCCGTTAAACCTGGATTACAGGTTTTGCTAGATGCGTCACGCAACAGTTATTATAGACACGCCCTTCCTTTATGCGCACTTCAAAGCGCGCTTTCAGCGTTAAACATTATTGACTGGTAAGATTATTACATCGCCTTTAATGCTGAGTTTAAAACCCTATTTTGTTCTAAACATTTATCACCGCTATTAATTACTACTTTGGTAGGTTATACCGCATGACAGTAATTACCAGTCCCCCTGCACTGTCTCAGCACATTGGGACATTGCATGACAGAAAGAGGAATTTCCCCCCCCCCCTCATGCTGTTCTCCTTGGTGCCCAACACCCAGCAGGAAAACACTTTTATTGTGGTTACTATAAAAAGCACCTCTCTTGGTTTAAACAACCGGTGTCTTATCCGGTCTCAATTAAACCTTACGTTTGGTTACAAATAGTCTTTAATAATCAGTTTCCTAAACTGACCGTCGATTAGAACTTTGCCCTATCGAACAATGACTCCCAAACCATTAGCTAAACGCGCAGTCACTTTTTGTGGCTCACGGTTTTAACTGTCCGTTTCAGCAGATGGCCCCATAACCACACAAAACGGTTTAACGGTGTCGCATTCATTAGTAGCACAAATCAAACGGCATGCCGTCACGGCAGCATTTATAGTTGATTTAATCCTGTGGCTACTAATGACTGCGGCATGCGCTGCTATCAACGCACGGCTTGAATTTCAGTTGAATACACGTCACACCAGACAACCACAATCAAACGGGGTGCCGTCTTTCGGCCCCAATTCTGTCTGATTTAATCCTGTGGTTATTAGTGTGGCACGATTCAACTCTGTGTGCTGGTCCCAACACACTGTAATTTATCTTTGTTACAATTGTGGTCACTTTAGTGACTTTACACCGATCTACGCTGTTTAATTTAACAGCACGGCAACTGAATAAAGTCAAACCGTCTCAGTTGAACTATATTCTGAATTACAACAACTTTAAATTGCAGATCCCTTTAGGGACTGCTATTTAAAGCCCTTTACAACGCGGTAGCAATTTAAACTGTAATATGTCAAGCGGTTTCGGTTCAGACTATATTATATCTTAAATATGCCCGGGCGCGTGTACAGCTGCACGCTGATCCCAGCGGCACTTTCTTTCTGTTCAAACCAGGCACTTTAGGGGCTCTATGGTTTAAACAGTTCGCACGGCGGCGAATTAACTTTCGCTCGGCGGCGAATTACTATGCACTGATCCCAATGCACAGTACGACTGCCTTTAAATTGCGGTCACTTTAGTGACCACTAATTTAAAGTTCTTAAACGCGGTAGCGATTGAAACCATAATATGTCCAAACGATCTCAGTTTAGGCTATATTATGCTTCCAACCGCCCGGCCGTGATCTAAGCCGTGCGCTGATGCGCACGGTACAGATCTTGTCGCTGCACGCAGCGATTTAAACCAGCAATATGCCTAGATTATAGGCTATATTACGAGTCAAACCGCCCGGCCACGATGTAAACTGTGCGCTGATCCCAGCGCACGGTACAAAACTTTTAAATCTGTATTAATTAGGCCCTTTGGTGGCCTAATTAAGCCAGTCGCTGCTCGCAGCGATTTAAAACTGTAATATGCCTAGATTATAGGCTATATTACCTGTGCACTTTAGTGCACCACGAATTAAAACTGTGTGCTTTAGTAGCACACCGATGTGCACTTTAGTGCACAGCGAATTAAAACTGTTCGGTTATTTGGCGTTGTTGGGCCGAGGCTCCGACCAGCCCTGGTACTAGGCAGAGTTAAAGGACTAACACGCACAGTTGAACCAAATGCTCCCAATGATAGCTTATATTTGATGAACTCAAACGTGTATTTTATAGGGTTTTTATTAATTCATATTAATTAAACACGTACAATCATACATTCACACGTTCTGTTCACACTTCCCCCCAACTCAAGATGAACACAGTAACCCCGGAATCTGGATTACAGGTCCTATTGGTCTGTGGTTCTATCCTAACTCTGTCGGTAGGGTTTACTATCATTTAAACACTCTAATCTCCCAGATTATGGTAAGCTTAGCTTGTCATAGTTGTTTCTCAGACTTAGTTCAGTACATTAATGGTACATTAATTAAGTGTACATTAAGTGTAATCATGTGGTTTTAATTCTACCTTATCGTTAATCAGATGGTAATTGATCAACGATGGGGAGACAAGAACACAGATGACATTTGGTTACCATCTAAACATCATATTACATCAATTATTAATAATGTACAATTATATCGCATAATACATTATAGCATATCATTTATAGCAGATACATACCGCTGGTCTCTGCCTAGACATGTATCACGTTCGATGGTATTTGTGAATCTAAATTACTTTGTGCCATACAGAATAGTCAATGCAGCCTTCTGACTGATCCCACCTCCATATTAACACTTTCAGCCAATCAGATCCCACAGACCAGCAGCCAGCACCTCTGGCTGCTGTGGCCAGCTCCTGTTACAGTCCCTGTAATGCCCAACTAAACTGTTTAGACTATTACAGGTATTTATCATTTAGCCTTTTTACCAACCCAATATATTGGTAGGTTATTAGAACACATTTAAACAATTGAAGAGGAATTAAAGATTGGTTACTCCATCCCCCATTTCCCATGTTCTATTTGTGTGAGTTGACACTGCCCTGAGAGGTCCCATAAACTATTAGACCCTTCACAGCTGGAATGCGGGCCAACAGCCAACCCCCCAGCAAGGAAGTAGCCTGGCATTTACGACCTCTTAGGCTCTCCTTAACTCACCAATTGCTGTAATTCTCTCTTCTTAGGGAACACACCTAGACACCATAGTCTATATATATTTTCTTCCCCAATATCTGAGAATACATCTCGCACACCCATAATTAACCAAACAATCATGAAATCTGACACTTTGCATCTCTTTGCTTTGACTATCGTGTGTAAGTAGACTATATTCCTCACTTGGTAAGGGAATGAAACAACTATGGTTAGCCTCTCCATGTCCTGCTGTATCAGAGTGTGAGGAGAGTAATACACAAAAACTCAACTAGTAGTTGAATAGACTGTTAACGAGCCCATCAGTGACAACATTCCGCACCTGGGCAGAGACAAAGCCTTCTACAGCAGGGCCATTAGCGGGGCAGGTGGGGGAGGGGGAGTAGCAGCGTTATTTCATTTTCGAAAATGTGGCGCTTTTAGACGATTAGCGCTAAATCACCCTTATCTCTCCCTATAAGCTCCTCCACTACATGGACACTTTGGCACTAAGCCAGAGGAGTCGGGATTCGAACCTGGAACCTTCGGATTCTAAGATGGACGCTCTACCTCCTGAGCCCTTAACTCCTATAGAGCCATTGCCGAAGATTATTGTCAATTTAAGCCTAATTTTGATATTCAGACAGCCAGCAATGGGTAGAACGCTCCCAAACAATGTTGTCTCTGTGACACATATAGGGGCCACAATCTGCATTCAAAGATTTTCCTAGAAACTTTGTCATTGGTCGATTTGCCTGTCTGTTTCCTGATTGGTTAGTCATTGCGACCAGGTTTTTTTTCGACCAATGACAAAGCTTCTAGGAACATCTTTGAATGCAGATTGTGGCCCCTAGATGTGTCACAGAGACTAAATTATTTTTGGGAGCATTCTACCCATTGCTGGCTGTCTGAATACCAAAAAATAAAAAATAAAAAGGTCATTAAAATGTTGACATATTATTGCTTATAGCAGCTTTAATGGCAATTGCGCTTTTATAGTGCATTCGATCGATCGAGCCATAATGCTACTTACGTTAGCCGGTTAGCTAGCTCTGTTAGCACAGCACTGGATCGTCCATTTTAGATCGTCGTCACCATAATAATTCATTCTATCCGTTTCTTTCAATCACCTGTATCTCCTATTCCTTGTCCCAGATGGCATTTTGGTCAAAACAGCGTTTCTTTGACGGCACAGAGCCGGCGATGTGGAGCTCTCCAGTGCACCGGCATAGATCGATCATGTAAACAAGGCCTGTCTCGGCTCCGTCGAGCGTCCTAGGATAAGCTACTTCCGGCAGACTTGAACTGTGGCTTTTCAAAATAAGAGCTCAAATTTAAAAAATGCTGGCGTGAATTAGATCCTAATTTTTCAATAAATGCTAGCGGAGTAAGAGTTAAAGTGGTTAAAACATAGTTACATAAAATAGTGGACAACTAAAAAGATCACCTTAGGCTACACAACTCTTGTGTTCAATGATGCATGTATGAAAGTGTGTGTTAGCAGATGTGTGTGTGTCTTTCCTTGTCATCTTCACTTTGGTTTGTTTGATTTGGACACTTTTGCAAATGCACTATACGGTCTGATTATGTGTACTGTGTGTACTGTGTGTACTGTGTGTGTGTGCGTGCGTGCGCGAAGTAGACTAACGCCTATACATAGATCATAGAGTTCTCCGCCTCTTTCCAGCACATCCACTTTGAAACAATTCTCGTTGCTGGAACTGAACCGAACGTTGACGCATAAAGGCTGCTGGAGTGGGAGATTGCCTCTCAGGGTCCTGTACTCTACTACGATGATGATGGGATAAAGATGAGAGAGAAGAGAAGTGTATTAGTAACATTATATTTCATGTTCAAGGGCTCTTGGCTTGAAGCACGTACTCCTATCTACTCTGTCATGAAGTGATAACTTGCATAACATTAGAATAAGTGCAGCGGCTGTCTGTGCTAGCACTGCATGTATTGTTCTGGTATGGCAATTATGTGTTATTCTCAGAGGTCAAATGTGTATTATAACAGTATTATATTCGACTTTCTGTTTTACACACCATTATAATGTTCTTATTTTCATCATAAGACCAAATGACCGAATGTCAAGTTTTCTTCTGAATATGTACCGATTTATTTCACTTATATGACACAGTAGATGTCCACTATTGGTTCTCAAATGTTTTATGCTCTAGCACCCCCTAGTGTCTATCTGTGCACGCCACTGTTTGATTGCCCCCCCTCCCCCCATCACACACAACTGTTTGGTCAAACCACGTGACTTCCATTGGAAAAGCATTGAGGAGGCCATGAAACACGGACAGCACAGAGCATGTTCGTCTGATATGTGTGTACGAAGCCTGAGGCTTCGTACACACAAGAAGAACAACTGTGTTGTGCTCTGCCTGTATGTCTTCATATATGGAGAATCCAGGTGATGATAGTCAGCTCCACACATGCGGAGATCCATGTGTTGTACCAACTTGGCTCATTTGCAAGTGTGATTCGCATCGCGGTAACCACCCTGGTTATCGTGAGACTGGCACAATATGTCCATATATTGACATTCCCATATATGGGCTTAATATTGATGACATCAGGCATCTCCATATATGGGCATAACAGGGATTGTTAAGGTTAATTGACATTTTCACATATATGGATTTATATGTGTAATTGACTGGATTGACGAACACGCTATATATACTGTATGGCCAGGGTTCATGGCCATATATAGCGTGTCTTGAGTGTAGAGAGTTTGATGATGTCAGATGGACATTATGGAGACGGCCATATATGGAGCGTGTCATGAGGCGTGACGGCCGGCGTGTCACGAGGCGCCGTGATCTTATATGGAGACGGCCATATATGGAGACGGCCATATATGGCGCGTGTCTGACAAGTGACAACCATATATGGAGGCGGCAATATATGGAGCATGTCACGAGGCCCAGTGGCGTGCACAGACATTTAGAGGGGCAGGTGCTCAAGTGAAAAAAAGGGCACCTTGTGCAGCGCGTACGTGGAACCGGCCGGTTGCCTTAATAGTGTGAGATTTATAGATTTTGGGGCATAAATAATATATTAGAAGCCTTTTTATCAAGAATTGATCAATGTCACCATGGTCCACATACTGTACATAATTTTCTTTTTTTCCCCCAAAAGGGCACATTTCTGTCCAGTGGGCAAGGGCAGGTGGTGCTCTAGCACCCCCTAGTAGGCGTGCTAATCTACAATTTACAATTTACAATTTAAGCATTTAGCAGACGCTCTTAATCCAGAGCGACTTACATTAAGCAAGAACAAAAAGCATGGGAATACATCACATATGTAAAATGCATTTATCGCGAAACATGCGTAAGCTAAGAACGTAACTAGAACATATCTATATAATGACACTATACATATAAACTATAACTAGAACATATCTATATAATTACACTATACATATAAACTATACATATATGCTATACTATGCTGTACATATATACTATGAAGTGCTATGACTACATACAATGCACTTATTGTGCTGTCTACATGACATGCTATAAGTCTGTTTCAAATGCTATATAAGTCTAAGAAGTGCTGTCTAAGGGGGTAGGGTAAGTACTATGGGCCATGATGGAGTCTGAAAAGGTGGGTTTTCAGACTACGGCGGAAGATTGGGAGTGATGCTGCAGTTCTGATTGCAACGGGAAGTGCATTCCACAGTTTTGGGGCCAGAAGGGAGAAGAGTTTGGGACGTGTGGAGCGAATCTAGGATCATAGGTTTAGGTTAACCAAGAAGAACCTATGGCATGATTGATTGAACATTATTCACAGTATGTAGAATCTGGGTACATTACATTTCAAACGGAAGCACAAGTCAATACAAAAACTGCTACGAGGATGAAACCAGGAAGAGCACTAAGGGTCCTCCATTTTCAATTAAGAAAAACCCTGAGCATTTTTCAAGAGCACAAAGGCCAACTGCCAGGGCAGTCCAAGGCCATCAAATTTTAGTGCAATGAAATAATTAATATTAAAATCAATCAATCAATCAATCAATCAATCAATCAATCAATCAGGTAGGTAGGTTTCTGCCTGCGACAGCAACTATTGTTGCAACTATTCACATGACTTACAGTACAACAACGTGTCCAGAAGATGGCGACAGATGACCACCCAACGCGGTTCCTGTGATCTGCTTAGAGACAGACCAGAGACCACTGCATGCAAGTGGGAAATAACGAAATAAGATGATACAAGACATGACAGAAAATGAAGGTATTCAACGACACGAGGAGGACGATGCATGCTAATTCTGAGGGTGATGTAACGTTTGATGGACATGCATGGCTTACCGTGGCTCTACTGGAAGCCTTTCTGCACATGAATTCAATATTGACTGTGTGACAATCTGACAACATACTAGTGTTGGTTCTTTCTTGAAGTTAAGCGTCTGCAAACAGCAGCATGTGTACCATAGCTACTGGAACAGATGTCTCCGCACTGGGGATTGATGTAAATATGTTTGTCATGGTCAACGTGTGAATCGTTGGTGGTGAGCATGCCATATGAGTCATGGTGAATTTGATATGGTAGCTGGCATCTCCCCTTACTAGCAGTGTTGTCTTTGGCAGCACATTTTGATTTTAGTTTTAGTCATATAGTCTCTTCAATAGTTTTCATTTAGTTTCAGTCAAATTTTCGTCACCTGGAATGTTTTTGTGTTAGTCTAGTTTTAGTCGACTAAATGTCATACGATTTTAGTCGACTAAATCTACAGTTGATTTAGTCGACTAAAATGTATTTTGGCGGGGCTTGATGCCGTCGTAATGGTCGTATTTTTGCGTCGTATTTTGGCGTCGTATTTTGGCGTCGTATTTTGGCGGGGCTTGATGCCGTCGTAATGACTGATTTTACACAATAGCCGATCTACAAGGCTCACATTAACGTGTCGCAGCGTGACGCGTCGTGAGCTTGTAGATCTGCTATTTTCAGCATGCAACCAAGTGTAAAACGACTGGATATCTTGTCCACTAGTCCCTTCCTAACATTTTAGTCTAGTTTTTATTTGTTGATGAAATTGTCAGTATATTTAGTCTTAGTTTTAGTCATCATAGCTTAGTTTTCATTTAGTTTCCATTTAGTTTTCATCAGTGGAAAAAGGTAGTCGACGAACATTATTCGTCTTCGTTTTAGTCGACGAAAACAACACTGCTTACCAGCACAGTGACATAGTCCAGTGGTTCTCAAAGTGCGGTCAGAGGATCCCCCAGGGGTCCTTGAGGGGGTTCCAGGGGGTCACCAGCAGAATGTGTTAATATGGCATCAACACGATGTGAGATTGTAGATCTGCTATATTTATTTGTTTGTTTAACTTTAACACAGATCTTGTATGTGGGTCCCCCTGGCACACAATATTTTCAGATAGGGGTCCGCAGAGTGGTGTAGACAAATTAATTATACATTATTTGGAAGTCCCTGACATGAGAAAAACTGGATTAAACTGATATGAACTAAATTATATGATACTGACATGATACTGTCATGATACTGACCATGATACTGACCATGATACTGACCATGATACTGACCATGATATTGACCATGATACTGTCATGATACTGACCATGATACTGACCATGATACTGACCATGATACTGACCATGATACTGACCATGATACTGACCATGATACTGTCATGATACTGACCATGATACTGACCATGATACTGACCATGATACTGACATGATACTGACCATGATACTGACCATGATACTGACCATGATACTGACATGATACTGACCATGATACTGACCATGATACTGACATGATACTGACCATGATACTGACCATGATACCGACATGATACTGACCATGATACCGACATGATACTGTCATGATACTGACATGATACTGACCATGATACTGACCATGATACTGACCATGATACCGACATGATACTGTCATGATACTGACATGATACTGACAATGATACTGACCATGATACCGTCATGATACTGACCATGATACTGACCATGATACTGACCATGATACTGACCATGATACTGACCATGATACTGACCATGATACTGACATGAAACTGACCATGATACTGACTATGATACTGACCATGATACTGACCATGATACTGACATGATACTGACCATGATACTGACATGATACTGACCATGATACTGACATGATACTGACAATGATACTGACTATGATACTGACCATGATACCGACATGATACTGACCATGATACTGACATGATACTGACCATCAGTATCATTTCAGTACCATGATACTGACCATGATACTGACATGATACTGACCATGATACTGACCATGATACTGACATGATACTGACCATGATACTGACCATGATACTGACATTATACTGACCATGATACTGACATGATACTGACCATGATACTGACCATGATACTGACATTATACTGACCATGATACTGACATGATACTTACATGATACTGACATTATACTGACCATGATACTGACATTATACTGACCATGATACTGACCATGATACTGACATTATACTGACCATGATACTGACATGATACTGACATGATACTGACCATGATACTGACATTATACTGACCATGATACTGACCATGATACTGACATGATACTGACCATGATACTGACCATGATACTGACATTATACTGACCATGATACTGACATGATACTGACATGATACTGACCATGATACTGACATTATACTGACCATGATACTGACCATGATACTGACATTATACTGACCATGATACTGACATGATACTGACATGATACTGACCATGATACTGACATGATGACATGTCATGATACTGACATGATGACATGACATGACATGATTGCATGGGGGTACCTGGGACAAAATATTTTCAGATGGGGGTCTGCGGACCAATACATTCCCAGTTTTCAGGTCCTTGACATGAATGAATTGCACATTCATAGCGCTTTTCCAAGTGCTCAAAGCGCTTTACAATGGTTCATTCATTCACAAATTGGGAGGTGAAGCGGCGAACAGTCGACGCCAGCGCCTTCAGTTCCCACATTCACACACCAACGGTGGCGAGCTAGCACAGACCAACTCATTGGAGGCAATGTGCGGTTCAGTGTTCAAGGAGGAGCCGTCCAATGATCGTCCAACGGATCATTGGACGACCTGCTCTACCTCCTGAGCCACAGCCATGCACGCTCATCAAAATGTTTTAGTTGTATGCTATTAGCTTGGAATCCTCATCGGTGGCACATCTTGACCTGATGGTCGGCAAGTTTCTTTCTGGACTGTCCACGGCCCTCCTATGAGACACTGAGTGAGCAGATGGAAATGGTGCCATCGCATTAATGAGGGCTTTATGAGGACGAGGCTGAAGAAAGTGCTCCTTTAAGAAATGCCAAGACAGGATGAAACTTGGAAAACACAAAACTGTTTAATCTTGTATGGAACTGGCAAATGGTAAAGAAGACAGCAAAGTGTACTGGACATTTTCTTCTTGGCTATACTTTTGGCATAGGCATACTCAAACACCACTTGTAGTCACTTAAATTTAGAAATGCTGAGAAAAATGCCGATCTGCCGTTTTCACAATTTCTGGCATTTAAGGCAAACTTCCAAATGAGCAAAGAACGGTCTGCTTAACCAATTCTGGGAGGGAACCCCTTTTGGTGTTCGCCTTTATTTTATATTTTTATGGAGGGACAGACAGTAGGCTGACAGGAAATGGGGAGAGAGATGGGGGGGTGACATGCAGTTAGGGCCGTCGGGATCGGGAGTCGAACCCGCGGCACACTGCCAGACTGGATTACCATTATCCAGGTGCCTGGACCGCTGAGCCATGGCCCAGGCCCCCTTTTGGTGTTTTAAGCAAAAAAAGCTGATCTACAAGCTCATAGTGCGGCACTGAGTTCCGCGCTACGAGCTTGTAGATCTGCTATTTTTGAAAAATCGTGAATATGCGGCACATATCTTTGAACATGTGTTCGTTCAGAACGAAAGTTTTTAACTCAAATCTTTGTTTCTGGGGGGGTTCCTGGAATGGGGGTCGGTGGCCAATTGCATATCCTTTTTGGGATCCTTGACATGAAATATTGAGCACCACTGATATAGAAACATAGGTTTTTCAGAAAACTGTCAGGATTTAGAAGACAGGCCTAATTGCAAACTTCCAAATGAGCAAAGTGGGGAGATATTTTAGGCCTTGTGGCAACAGTCTGCTTAACTGACTGGCTTCTTTGTCGTTGTCTATTTGAAACATTATGATAAATGAAATATTATTTTTGCCAGGGGGAGAAAACCCCCCCCACAAAAAGGCCAATAAATAAACAAAAGACTAATTACATAATCCGGCACTGCACAGTGCGCACACACATACGTAGGCCCCAACACACATGTGCACACACATGTACGCGGAGTGCACGCACGCGCACGCGCGCACACACACACACACACACACACACACACACACACACACACACACACACACACACACACACACACACACACACACACACACACACACACACACACACACACACGCACACAAAAAGCTCATAAAAACTGCGTTTCGGAAAAACTTGCATATTGCTACCAGATGCCACTCCAATCCAAACCATATGCTGCGTATCTTCAAGTTACGCTGGGTGGACAAAGGTGCGACGGATTTGAGTGAAACACCCGTGCACACACACACACGCACACACACACACACACACACACACCACGCACACACACACACACACACACACACACACACACACACACACACACAGACCACGCACACACACCACGCACACGCACACGCACACGCACACACCCACGCACGCACACACACGCACGCACACACACGCACACGCACACACACGCACACGAAGGCAAAAGCCCTAGGACGTATACGCTCCTCAAAGCCCCTACAGACTGTCACATAGCCTCAACGCGCCGGCTGATCTGTAAAAAAATGGGTCAGCGACGAACGTGAGCGATCATGTTTTCTCGGCATAATGAAAAGTTATGAGGGACTGTAAATCATCCACGCAAGGCTGGAACAACAGGGGAGGGGGGTTAGGGGCCCGCAGGGGCCCCACATTGAGGAGGGGGGGTATGGGGGTTCCTGGGGTGGAGCGCTGCTATAGGGGGGGAGTGCAGGATTTATTACATGTGGAATAGCTGTGTTTACGCGGCCCCCAGAACTGATCGAATTCCAGCCCCCAAAAACCGCAGGACAACCTTCTTCACACACGAGGCCGTGTTATTTCATCCCAACACTTTATATATCCACGCTTTCTGCGTGCTTTCGTTGACCGCTTTCGATCTGGAGTCCTCTCACAGATATTATAGGCGAACGTTTCCCACCCCAAAAAAATAATAAAATGTTTTAAAAAAATAGCAGATGGACAACATTGCGAGCTTGAAGATCGCGGCTGTTTTCGCTGCACGACACCATCCTATAATGATGAATGATCATTAGACCTGGTGTTTCATTTTTTCACCTGCGTTTTTTTTAAACAGACCACAAATCAAAGGTGATACTAATTATGAATTAGTCCATGACAACCAGGCAAATCTGGTTAGACCTGATTACTATTATCCTGTCTGTCTGTCTGTCTGTCTGTCTGTCTGTCTGTCTGTCTGTCTGTCTGTCTGTCTGTCTGTGTGTGTGTGTGTGTGTGTGTGTGTGTGTGTGTGTGTGTGTGTGTGTGTGTGTGTGTGTGTGTGTGTGTGTGTGTGTGTGTGTGTGTGTGTGCGTGCGTGCGTGCGTGCGTGCGTGCGTGCGTGCGTGCGTGCGTGCGTGCGTGCGTGCGTGCGTGCGTGCGTGTGTGTACATGCCAAATACAGTATATTATATTCTTATTATGGTCTCCGGTTGGTACAACAAACACACAAACAAACAAATACCGCCATGGTTTGCTTGACCCTCTGGATGTATACCATGCCGTTCCATTCGCGTTTCACTCTTCATTAGTGGTCGAAACCATCCGGAAAAATACAGGGCGACGGTAAAGGGAAAAAAGAAGACTATACTTTAAAAAAATCAGCCTGTAATATTATTCAGAATGTGTTCTTCTGTGTATAATGTTGTCTCCACTCCGTGTCTCCTGACTGTGCGTCCCGTGTGTTGTCCTGCATATGGTTGACTCACCGTGACCTCATTTTACATTTTCAGGGTTCGTAGGACGCGTGTAGGCTATACTTTGATTTATACGAGCCTCGCGCACGCACGCACGCACGCACGCACGCACGCACGCACGCACGCACGCACGCGCGCGGGGCTATAGCTCCCTCCTCCTCTCCATCTCTCCTGGTCTCACCCGGTGATTCTGTTGTTTAAATAAAGAGTTATAAATGAAGGCATGGCTCCTCAGATCCCGTTAAAGACGTTTACACGACTTCATAATTAGCAATCACAGTCCTGTTGTGAAG
Organism: Electrona antarctica; assembly: GCF_951216825.1. Taxonomy (NCBI): domain Eukaryota; kingdom Metazoa; phylum Chordata; class Actinopteri; order Myctophiformes; family Myctophidae; genus Electrona; species Electrona antarctica. Next base: position 53,122,403 of record NC_136789.1, on the reverse strand, counting down.
CTTCACTGAAACATTAATGAAGATCAGTCGTCACCGTCCGTCCGTCCGTCCGTCCGTCCGTCCGTCCGTCCGGGGGCCAACGTATAGCTTTTTAAAATCAATAAAACCGGTTAAGCATCTGTGTCATTTTAACATCATTTTTGCATTACAATCTTTTGTTTTAACCACTTTAACCACATTTTATACTTTGGCTGTTCAAAGAATAGCAGATCTACAAGCTCATAGTGGGTCACTTCGTGCCACGGTATACGAGCTTGTAGATCTGCTATTTTAGAAAAATCTTGAAAATGTGTGCAAATCTTTGAATATTATATTTTTGAAAGTGAACAATTTTAACTCAAATCTTTGCGTCTGGGGGTCCCTGCAAAAAAAGGTTTTGAGACGGCGGTTTGTGGCCCAAATACATATAATTTTTTTTGGGGGGGGTCCTTGACAACATGACTATAAGTTGGATCACCACTGCAACATATACAGGTTTTTCCAGAAAACTGTCTAGACAGTTGTAGAATCGGCCTCAGGTCTTTATGGGTTAAACTTGATTCAACAGAGGAAATGGGTTTGTCAATCCATCAGACCTGTGCTAATTGGAATCACTTTACAGTGCTGACTGGGTGTTTGGTAAACCTGTTACTAAATCATAGAAACAAAGAGTGTTTACAGAGCAACGGTTGTGACTGTATATATTAGCAGCACACTGCAATCACGGAACGCTCTGTGAAAGCAATCGACCGTATAGCAGCGGAGAAAGAAAGACTAATGCTCTGTCCAAGACAAAACAAATATCTGCGTGAAGAAGGCAGACTTTTTCAGTTTGGAGTCTATTCATTCCAATGGAAGAGTGAACGTTAACACAGCTTCATCTGAACCATTCTTTAGCTCCATGCATGGTCACTGGACTGAACATTAAGGACCCGATCGTCACAACAAGCCACACACTGTGGGCAGTATTATGCGTGTCTTAAGTACCAGGTCTTATTACTTAACTTAAGACCTGGAGGCGTGATCAATGCCATTTGGCTATTCTGAGTGGCCGAACAGCATTGACCACGCCTCCAGGTCTTAAGTTAAGTCATAAGACCTGGTACTTAAGACACGCATAATACTGCCCACAATCTTCCCTAGATCTTCATACTGAAATGGCTTTTTTTCAGAGACCAATCAGGCGAAAATCTACTTCATTATCGACCTTTCTCTGACCCAGCAACACACTCTCGCGGGATCTAACACCAGTAAACATAGGACGAGATCAGACGGTGCCCAATTAAAGTGTGAGTGGCTCCAATTGGGATGGCCACGTATCTTTGAAAATTATTAAAGCTGTACCGATAATGTATCGGTATCGGAGAAGTGTTGGTATCGGCCCTTATTTGTCATATCGGGTCATATCGGTATCGGTGAATATGCCAGTCTATAACCTGCACCGATCCGACACAGGGGTAAGGGGTCGACACTATATGGCAGATAAAATGTTGGGGCATGTGGAGTTTGCTTTCGAGTTGCCAAAACTGCAAGAGCGCATTTGAGTGAGGCGTCTGCTATAAACACAACACGAGATATATAGCTATAAACACAACACGATATCACAACACTGGTATCGGTATTCGGTATCGGTATCGGCTAACACAGAAATTGGATCGGATCGGAAACGGATACCGAATACCGATACCAGTGAGGAAAAAGTGTATCGGGACATCCCTAAAAATTATATTTCTTTGGCACAGCAGCAATATTGGAAAGAAATTGGGCCCCCTTCCTTACTTCCTTCACAAGTGTTACCAATGATACTAATGAAGGCTCTGTGTTCCATTCTGGTCAAACTGAGAGTCAGGATGCTGATATTGTGCATGTTGGCTCACTGGAAAGACACCAGCAGTGGGTCTCAAAGTGGGGTCCAGGGATCCTCATGGTTCCTTGAGGGGGTTCCAAATGGGCCCCGTACGGATGTGTAACTCTGAGAGTGTACGAGTGGAACCAAATGGACTCTTGCGGGTCCATTTGGTTCCACTCGTGCACTCCCAGCGTTATGGGGACAAATAGGTTGAAATAATGGCAGGTTAAACGCTATACAGTATACGTACTCTTGAACATTTTGAAGAACTAAAAAAAGGAGACCGATGTTCATTGCTCCGAGTACAAATAATTTATATGTATTTGGCAGCGGGTCCCCACTGGAAAATAGGTTGTGTCAGCCAACTATCCCCGTAATAGAAGATTTTGTCCAAAAATAAAAAAAATAGCCGGTCTCTAAGCTAGTGAGCTTATAGAGCCACTCTTTTCGAATTATAGCTGACAAATAAAACGGGTCTTATGTGTTTTGGTTCCCAAACATTTTAGCTCGAGACCCAAAGGAGAATTTCGATGTCTCCCCAGGACCCCAGGACCCATAACCTGACTCCGCCAGATGGGGCAGCAGAGACTACACTGGGTTCCCCCCTCCTGCTCCCATCTGGGAACTCTCAGGCAGACTTGATGCCCGGCCACAAAACGGCCTGGCCAATCAGCAGCAGCTTCTAGCAGCTTCTAGCAGCAGCTTCTAGCTTCTCGCTGCTGCTGATTGTACTCTCTGCTGCCCCATCTGGCGGAGTCAGGTTACAGGACCCCAGGACTAGTGAACATAGCAGATCGACAAGCTCACAACGCGCCACGAAGAGTCGCGTTGCAACATTATAGGTCGGCTATTTTCACTGATTCTTTGTTTTCAAATTTATGGAATTGTTTAGATTATTTTTTTAATCATTAATTCAAATCATTGAATTTGTTTTTAATTTAAATAATGCCATTTATTTTGTTTTGTTTTGAAATAATAATTCAAAACTAAATGCTAAGGCACGTCTACTCATGGGGTGTCAGTGGCTCAGGGGTAGAGCAGCTGCTTGGGAATCGATAGGTTCCCAGTTCGATCCCTGTGGGCTCCCCCAGAGTTAGTGTCAAAGTGTCCTTGAGCAAGACACTGAGGGCTCCATTTTCGTCACCGCTAAAGCCCTTATCCCTAAACTTCTTCGCCTTTTTTTGCTATTTTGTTAAACATTTTTGAATAGTTAAAATGGCCAGTCTACAAGCCCACAATGTGTTCAAACTATTCAAAAATGTTTTTCAAAATAGTAAAAAAGGAAGTTTAGGGATAAGGGGTTTAGCGGTGACGGAAATGGAGCCCTCAGTGTATGAATGTGTGTGTGAATGTGTGAATGAGCGCCTTGGATAAAGGCCCTGTATAAATGCACCATTTACCATTCATGACCCATAAAAATGGGTCCCGACCCACAGTTTGGGAAACTGTGTTTTAAACTGTTCCTCATTTTGCTGGCGAGGCACTGGAACACCCCCCCCCCCCCCCCTCCCCCCCTCAAGGACCCCATGGGGGTCCCCGGGCTCCAGGTTGAGAACCTGCAGTGCACTAAACATCCTCTTCCATATATACATGCATGTATACATAGGAGACGGAGGGGTAATTGTGCAACATCTCATATTGCACCAATCAGAACGGAGACATATAGCCATGAAACACATGTGGTCTGTGATGACCTCGCTCTCTCTGCCTGCCAAGCTCAGCTCATACTTGTCAAAGTTTTTTTTTTGTTCCTGCCAAGAAGACTCATTTCTGAGGCATGAAAGTCATGATTTCTTTTTTTCCAACCCCTTTCGTCCTTTTGGCAGCACGGCATATGGTTCTTAGCCTTTAACCTACTTTAGGCGGGAACCCCTTTTGGTGTTTTAAAGATTATGTTATAATTTAGCTATTGAAAAATAGCAGATCTACAAGCAAAGATTTGAGTTAAAAACGTTATTATTTAATCTTTGCTTCTGGGAGGGTCTCTGGAACAACATATTTTCAGATGGGGGTCGGCGGCCAATTACATAATTTATATATTACATAATATTACACATTTATATATTACATATTACACATATTACACATTTTTGGGGTCCTTGACATGAAATATTGAGCACCACTGATACAGAAACATGAGGTATTTCAGGAAAAAAAGAAAACAAAATTAAATTTCGACGTCAGGCCTAAATGGGTTAATGTCTATGCATTTGAATGTGTCTAGTTTGGATGGCCATTCATTCTGCTGTCTAACATTTGATATCTTTGTCAGAATGTTAAGCTTTGTTGTTTCGAGCCAGCTAGCAGGCCAGGGGCAGCTTGTGTCATTATTCACAATATAAACGACTCTTTATACCTGTACAAGAAAAGGTGTTTTGTGTTTTTTGTGTTCAGTTGAAATGTATACTAAATAAGTCCTACTGTATTTATAGACCTTTTTTTTTTAATTCTGTTTATTGATAAGCACACACATTCATACAGTTGTACAGAACTGGGAGGAGAGTGAACATAAAAATGTACAGCATTATTGTCCTATTGTTTTTCTTTCTCCATACATTGACTCTCCCCACTCAGTGTTCCATTTCAATGTTTTTCTTTTTTCACAGTAAATGTGCCATTTCCCCCTCTATGTGCATGTATATACATACTACATATGTAACCCCCCCTCCCCCCTTCCGCACCAGAGTAAGTGAACGTAACGTCTGTACAGACTTTTGTTTTGAAGTGTTTTAATCCCATTTAGACCTGAGGACGATTCTACAAATTTTGTCTTCTAAATCCTGACAATGTTCAAGTTTCTATGTCAGTCGGTCTCAAACATTTTCATGTCAAGGAGCCCCAGAATTATCTGTATTTGGCCGCCGACCCCAATGTCAAAATATGCTTTTCCAGGGACCTCCCAGTAGCAACGACTTGAGTTAAAAACGCTCTGAAAGAATATATTAAAAGATTTGCGCCACAGACCTAGATCTGCTATTTTTCAATAGAGGGTATGCGCATGCTTAAAGTGAATGGCACATTGAGTGGCAAATCGAGTGGCAAAGCAACAGGCAAAGTGAGTTTAACATTGTTTAATGTTGTTTAATACAATCAAATAGGACTTTTCTGTGTGGATGTACAGGTATGGGCTGTCAAGGCCAGAAAGTAGTTTTTTGCCACTCAGTAGGCGTTCCTGCATAACTTCCTGGTTTGATGATGATGTCACGTGCATACCCTCTATACTTGAAACACCAAAAAGGGTTCCCGCCCAGCATGGGTTAAGCCATCCTTTTCCTCTACAGATGTGACATTCCAACGTTTCAGAGACCATGCCATCATTGGCACTGCTGTGGAACATCAGTGGATTGTCCATGCACTGTCACGGACAAACGGGGGGGATCTGCCAAGGGCGGAATGGTGCCAGGTGCAAAATTGGCCTCTTTTCGGACACGACAAAGAGGGGGGGTGGGGGGGACTTTATAGTTTACAGGGAAACCTCTGGAAAAGTGAAGAGAAGTGTGAAGAAGAGGACAGATGTCATGTCGACTGTACAACATTTTCCTTATATAGAGCATGGGTCTTCAAACAGGGGGTCCGGGGAGATGTCCCCGCTGCCACCCTTAGATCTGCATATACTGTATGGAGCTGACATGTTCTGACATTCCATATGTTGATCTGACCTCATCAAACCATGTACACTCAAGACAAGTGTGTGTGTGTGTGTGTGTGTGTGTGTGTGTGTGTGTGTGTGTGTGTGTGTGTGTGTGTGTGTGTGTGTGTGTGTGTGTGTGTGTGTGTGTGTGTGTGTGTGTGTGTGTGTGTGTGTGTGTGTGTGTGTGTGTGTGTGTGTGTGTGTGTGTGTGTGTGTGTTACGGCCCTATGTGGCCATAGTGTTGGGTTGGTTTGTGTATATATAATCCACTGTCAGTGTTTTCCAGTGCTGCATGGTGATTGGAGGGTGTAGTGGAGGTGTGGCTTTGGGTCTGGAGACACCTGGGACTCAATTCTCAATCAGCCAGCATAAAAGCAGAAGCTGCCTTCTGTCACCTGTGCTCAGTGTGCTGATCCTGTTTGTAGGCTGCGTGCCATATCTGCTTAGTGCTTATATCTTTATTTGCTGAGTGTTTAAAGTACAGACCACAGTAGGCTATCTTTCTGTAGTGAAACATGCAGTTCAAACCATGTCTTGTATTCAGAAGAGGAATAGCCAAAGAACAGAACAGGAATTCATCATAAAGGAGGTAAAAAGGGAAAAGAATCATATACAGTGAGGGGAAAAAGGGGTGGGGGGAGGGGATTCAGATTTTACGGGGGCCAGTTTCGAATTGCAGCCATCCGTAGGTGCCCTTTGAGAGCGGTTTTGAAGGAGTCAAGGGATTTGCATGTCTTAATGACTGTTGGTAGGGTGTTCCACATTTTGGTGGTATAGGAGCGAAAATAATTTAGTCCCTTGTTTGTGCCGAATCTGGGTTGCACATGGTTTGTTGCACTCCCTCTGGTGTTGACTTATACTTGTCCATTCAAATTTCATACTCTAGACGCCCCAAAGTTATAAGTGCAGCCGCGCCCGGCAGCCGGCGAAAACTAGAGTTCTCACAGGCCCGGAAATTAAGTCCAGGCCCTACCTGGGCCCTCATCAAACCCTGTACACTCAAGAGAAGTATGTCCCCGCTGCCACCCTTAGATCTGCATATACTGTATGGAGCTGACATGTTCTGACATTCCATTATGTTGATCTGACCTCATCAAACCATGTACACTCAAGACATGCTCCTGATATGGTCAATGCAGAATTCATTCCATGTTGATCTGACCCCCCATGCCACCTTGCTCTTTGGTCGCTTCAGTACTGTGTGTGCCAGTGCGCCACTCGGTGGCGTGCTATGAGCTTGTAGATATGCTATTTTTAAATAGCTAAAGTATAACAATGCTTAGTTAAAACACCAAAAGGGGTTCCCGTCCAGAATGGTTTAAGACAACCGGCCGGTTCCACACGCTGCACAAGGTGCCCTTTTTTTCACTTGAGCACCTGCCCCTCTAAATGTCTGTGCACGCCACTGCAGGTGGGACATAAGGCCTTAACGATCTTCCTCCATCCACCTGTCTTGTGCTGCATGTTGTGCCTCGCCCCATGTCAGGTTCATCTCCTTCAGCTCGGTTGCCACAGTTCGGGCGCCGGGTTGTTTTAGGCCGACCCTTCTTCCTTTTGCCTACAGGAGTCCATCCTAGAGCGACCTTTGGTATACGGTCCTGCATGGGCCATCCTGAACACGTGACCCAGCCATCGGAATCTACGGTGTTTGATCTCCAACAATATACGCTGTTGCACTTGGTCATCCGGTGTAGCTCTTCGTTAGATATATCCTCTCGGGCAAGAAGATTCGGCAGATTTTCCTGAGGCATCGATTGTGGAAGGCATCGATCTTCATATAGTATACTTTACTATAGTATACTATACTGGCCAGCATTTGGTGACCAGTATACTGGTGTGCTGGTGTGCTGGCCTCAAAGTGTCCCTATGCTCCGTCCAGTTGGCTGGACATTGACACTGCAGGGCCTTGCGTGGGGAAAAGCGTATGCTATATTGACTGTTAGCACGATACCACTATAGACTGCTCGCCGAGTCAAGACCTCTTCGGACTGAGCAAACCCAAACATATAGGAAACATTTTACATTGTCATTCCATGAACGTGATGCAGGGTCATTCCCCCAAAACAATTAAAGGTGGATTTGAACCAAGTACAGTACCTTCACATGAGTCTCTGTTTTTCCATAGTTCTCTATCTTATAACTAATCTTATACCAGCAGCTAAATCAGTTCTCTTGCACGCTCCTTCGGTGAACGAATCAGAGCCAGGCTGCACAAACTTGGAGGAAAAAAAAACTAAAAAGAAAACACACCTGGTTTTGAACCCCGTGGTCATAAAACATCAACGTTTCCCCCAGCAGACACCTGGAAGATAAATGTGACAACTATGGTAATCACTTAGCCCTTATCAGATGTGCTCACGCAGAGGAGAAGATCTGACAAGAGCTGGATTTTGAACCAACTACCTTCTCAGTCTCGTAGACCTGCTATTTTCCACTTTATGCTGCAGGGGTCCTGCGGCCGGGAGACATCAAATTGATCTATTTTTTTGGGTATCGAGCTAACCCAAAGTCGCCTTTGAAGCCCTTGAAAATATCGACACATTTCTGGATCTCTCTCTCTCTCTTCCAAAAGTCTGCCTCCATGTCATGCAGCCAACGCCAAGCTGACATGTGGGACGCCCACAAATCAATCCGTCGTGTTGTCACTAAGCTGCACTTATTCTCACTTAAAGGCATTGTGGAGTAATTTGATCGCTTTGCACTACTCTTAACCCCTGCCTGGGGTGCCTTGAAGCCCGGGGCTTTGCAGTGTCAGAACATGACGGGTGATTTAAGGAAGGTCACACTTCCCCCCCCCCCCCCCCCCCCCCCTCCATTCCTCCCCGAGAGACGGGAATGACCGCATGTTGAAGGGGCGGGTAGGGTGGGAGCAGGGGGGGGGGGGGGGGGGGGGTATCTTGAAGGGGGGTGGGTGGGGGCATTCATTCATTCCCCCCACAAAACGTCTCCCTCTGCATCTGTGAGCAGTCCGTCTCTCAGGAGACATACACACACACACACACAGTGTTTACAGTCTGAAACTGTTTACAGTTCTGTCATCCGTTGGTGGTCGTTGCTGACTTCTGTCACTCGGTACTTCAAGCTGCACCATATGTAACCTTCCTCTTAACTTCTACCCCGGATTCGAACCCGGAATTTCTTTTTTTCTTTTTTTTTTACCACTGAGCCGATAACTCAGTGGTGAGTCTGCTTGCTCAGGGGATACATTGGCTCTGCTTGACCATCAGGTCCAAATTCATGTCAGATCCTGTGTCTAGGTGAGACACGATCAAAATGTCAATAGAAGAACAGGGAGACAATATGCAACCACCCCAATTGTATATGTTATATTGTATTAACATATCGTTGCTGTCGGGAGGAAACCTCATAACTAAATTTCTTTAGGTTTTTGGGCATAAATCAGTGCAATTGAACACCCTTTACGTCTGTGTGTTGTTTCGAAAATATTGAACCAATGGAAAGTAGTAAAAAGTGCTTTGGACAAAACCTCTTGACTCCATTGGACCCTCAAAATGTCTGCTAAAGCAACTAACTCCACCACCTCTCCCCCTCTCCCGGAAGTAATTGACAATATATAAAGTTACAACACCAACTTTGATGAGGCTGTATTGCTTTGTTTCTAAAAATATAAGGTTTTCTTTATTTCCTGAAATAAAAGCTAGGACTATACACAGTATGGTTCATTTGGATAAACACCTTTACTCCTAATTTTTTGCCGGTGTTTGTATTCCATGCAGTATTATAATAAAGCTCCATGGAATATGAAAAAAATCACACCCGTGTGAACTGAGTGGTGCAACTACACATTTATTGTTATAGTTACTGTACATTAGAACCAGGATGTCAGTGACGTCACATACTAACCATAGCAACCATGCTCGTTTTTTTTGGTTGCTAACCATAGCAACCATGCTCGTTTTTTTGGTTGCTAACCATAGCAACCATGCTCGTTTTTTTGGTTGCTAACCATAGCAACCATGCTCGTTTTTTTGGTTGCTAACCATAGCAACCATGCTCGTTTTTTTGGTACGAACAAACACGGGTACACGGGTACAAAGCCAGTTGTTGGAGTGGTTTGCACCACTCAAAAAGTGAACAAATACAATAAACACCCCCGCCCACAACGGGGCACGTTATGCGTTTAATATTACTGAATTGTAGAGAAAGAAAGAAGAGGGCTTTTTGGGAACTCAGAGAAGGAATACAGAGAATAAGGACCTGCTGTTATGTGACAATCTCTCCTCCTGTAAAAGATGTGTTGACAGAACTCTTTTTTCTTTCTTTTTTTTTTACTTTCAAAAATCAATTAACACTTGGTACTAAACCGCCACACCTGGCTGGGACAAAGAAATCTCCGTTCTGATGCATTGTGGGTGGGTGGGAGGGTGGGAGGGGGGAAAAAGGGCTGTCTAAAAGGAGAGGCAAACAAAAGAGGCAACACTAACGGCACAGCACGGGGGGGGGGGGGGGGGGTGGATGATAAATGTCTGCTGGTTAGGAGGGTGACATAGATGGCTTGTAGATAGATCAGAAGCAGAGCTATCATCAAACACTCATCCACAAGCCTATGGTTTCGCTTTTTCTTTTTTGTATTTTCACAAAGGCCCAATAACGCTCTGTCCCTCTTGAGAGCACATTCCTGTTTTAAAAGTGACGTTAAATATCGGTTTGTTAGAAGTAATGCCAGTAAAAGCACCTACTGTACCGTACCTACAACGCCCAGGGCAAGGAAAAACAACAGTGGTGAACACAGTAATCATTCGTTTTTTACTATAGTAAAAGTATCAATACTGCATGAGACGGCATTGTGAGCTCGTAGATATGCTATTTTCAAATGGCCGAAATGTATGGGCTGATGTGTTTAATGTATGTTTTGTAATTATAAGCCAAATCTCCAAATAACTAACGTTTCATATTTGTACGTCTTTGATTGTTCTGATGAATTGGAAATGGAGGACGCTGATTCGTCCTCAAAGTAGCAGTTTTTGTATTGACTTGTGCTTCCGTTTGAAATGTACACATTCTACATACTGTGAAATACAATAATCAATCAATCAATCAATCAATTCAAACCAATGTATAGTGGAGTAGAAATACAATATTTGGATCCGAGATGCAGTGGAGCAGAGGTAAAAGTGAAATTGGAAATTGGAAATATTCAAGAAATATTCAAGAAAAGTAAAAAATACCTCAAAATTGTACTTAAGTACAGTACTTGGGAATACTTTAAGTTGCTTTCCCCCACTGGAAACCAGCCCACTCACTGTAGAGCTGGCTGGCTGCAGCTGTCAGATATACGACAGAAAAGACTGTGTTTCATCATGTATATATTTTTCTCCTGTCTTTTTTTTTTTTTGGTCATTTTGCAACTGTCTTTCATTAGGTGCAATACGAGTGAAAAATGATACGACCGTCTCCGTGACTGTCAGGAGCTTTAACAGAACTGTCTGCCGGGGCCCCATCGCTTTTTTTCCCCTTTTTTTTCTTTTCTATCATTGCAAAGTCTGTCATTATCGCTGCCGAGACTCACTCACAGCAGGAAATGTGATTGGCCCGCGATGTGAGATGTGAGGAGTTTATGCGGTCGAGGAATATCACAGTATCAAATCTGGCACTCGTCAAACGACTTGAGTGTTCTCGAAGCCATTTCAAAATGAAAAACATGCTTCAAGAACAAACAAAAAAAAGCATTAAAATATAAATATAGATTAGAAAAAGAAAAAAAAACTAAATATGGAAGCTGACAGTCGGCTACAGTAATATAGCTGCCAATGATAGAGACATCGAGTTCATATTTAGAAACATTATAGATGTGTATTCATAGCTCTGAGACGTGTTAAACATCTTGTGTATGTCATCTCATGTAAGACATTACAAAAGGTCTACTCCAGTGTGTGGAAAATGTACGGAAGAAGTATCAGAAATATATTATGTAGTACAATGCTATTATTATATGTATACTACTACTACGTCTACTCATATCTAGTATCGTGTGGCCCGACTGTTGCCTCCAACAATGTTCAAGTGCTTATGTGGAACGGAAGACTCTTTCCTGCTTCCGTTTCGTCTTTACAGTCGTGCAAATTTATCCTAATATAAATAGAAATCATATATGCATTCAAAGCTTGCTTCTTAGCAGAAATGGGTATACAAATAAACAAATGTAAATATATTTTTTAATATATTTTCGTGAACGGAAATTACAATTTATTTTCAGGAGGTGTACAGTAGATTCTAGCATTCGGAGATTGTGGAATAGTTGTCTGACTGCGAGACTAACTCATATCAGAAATTTGAATTTATGACCTGTTTTTATAGCCCTGTTTTCCATGTTCTGTTTACTCTTCGTCTATCCTCCTGAATACTACGAAATAATGGAGCCTGTACGACAAACATTTTCACCCACTCCTTTACACAATAAAGTTGATCCTGATTGTAATCCCTATCACCTGGCGGAGTGACGGCAGCATATCTATATGGACATCACATTGCAAGGTTGCATATCTGCTATTGTGTCTCGCATCTAGCTCGTAAATCTGCAAAAAATTCCGACAATTTCCACCTGTTTCACCTACATTTCACCCACAGAGATTTATAGCTCTTATATCTGCTAAAAACATTATGACAATTTCCACCTGTTTCACCTACAATTCAACCTACATGCCCAAAACGGGGACGCCAGGTGGGAAGCGCTCGAGGCAGAACGGCAGATGGAACCTAAAAACTAAATCATATCGCTGTCTGGTCTGGTTGGAACCTCGTATGTCCAAAACCGTTACTTTTTTAAGTTATTATTTCAAAAGTAGCGAAAATAGCAGATCTACAAGGTCACAACGTGTCGCATCGCGACACGTTGTGACCTTCCAGATCTGCTATTTTCGCTACTTTTGAGCGACGCTTGCACGATGAAGTAGGACGTTAGTTTACGAAGAAAACGTATAAAGTTGAAATGGGGAGTTACGAGTTTTCTGGCCCGGCAGCTATGACGTGTAGGTACAAATTGCACACTGAAATACTTTGTAACCCCCTTGAACATGCCCTCGAGCACACACGCGCGCACACACACACACACACACACACACACACACACACACACACACACACACACACACACACACACACACACACACACACACACACACACACACACACACACACACGCGCACACACACACCTGCCTGCCCTCTGGTCTTTCTCAAGCCTCCTCTCCCATGCTTGACTGGGTCCAGGAATGCATGCGTGGAGGAATGAATGACACGAGCCCTCTCTTCCTTGAGTGCCACGACCCCATTGGTCGATCCGTTATGTCCTGTGAACAACAACAGCTCCTAATGGACGGACGGATGGATGGATGGCCCAGGGAGACCACCCCATTGGGCAGTGGTGGAACTGAAGTACTTTTACTTTACTGGAGTATTTCAGTTTTTCTTTCACTTCTACTCCACTACATTGCAGAGGCAAATATTGTATAGGCCTACTTTTACTCCACATTTGAAAACGTCAGTTACTACTGGTACTTTTGATTATTATTATTACACAACATAGATTATTATTATTCAAGTACTTTTATTGAAGTTTGCACATGAGACAGGACAAACAACAGATACATGACAACAATTACAGAACAGATACAGGACAAAAAAACAACACCAGTACTCAACATTCATGTATAAAATATAAAAGTCTGAAATACAATGTAAAAAAACCCCACAAATTGTACATTAATGAAATCAACTGTAACTGAAATAAAATACAAAAAAATACAAAAAATGATTCTAAAATTATGACTTCTAAATCCTAACAGTTTTCTGAAAAAACAATGTTTCTATGTCAGTGGTGCTCAACCTTTTTCATGTCAAGGACCCCCAGCATTACAATTATCTGCAGACCCCCATCTGAAAATATGTTGTTCCAGGGGCCTCCCAGAAGCAAAGATTTGAGTTAAAAACGTTCGCTCTGAAAGAATATAATATATTCAAAGATTTGCTCCACATTTTCAAGATTAAAAAAAAATAGCAGATCTACAAGCTCGTCATAAATCATAGGTGGAAAACTTAAACATGCAGAGTGACGCATTACTTACCTGGGTAACATCATCTTCTGATACTTGAATGTTTTGACATGAAACAATAATCCTGTACCGTCACCGTGTAGCGTTTTGTTTCATTAGACATGTGACAAAATAGCCTACAGCTTGTTGCTGCTGCTGCTGCTCGCTGAGCACACATGAACGGTATGAAGATACCAAGGATTGGACAGTGATGTCACGGTGATGCTACGCAACACGGAAGTAACACGACTCGAAGCCGCTTATAAATCCCAAAGAGCTGTTTGTGCTGTTTATTTTTATCGTTGTTTCTTTTCGGTAAGCACTTTGTAACGTTGTTTTGAAAGGTGCTATATAAATAAAGCATTATTATTATTATTATTATTATTATTATTATTATTATTATTATTATTATTATTATTATTATTATTATAGTATTATTTTAGTATTATTTTAGTATTGTTGTTGTTGTATTTGTTGTTGTTGTTATTATTATTATTACCCTTATTATTATTATTATTATTATCCCAGTCATCCACTGACGTTTCCTTGGTATTTTCATTCGACTTCAACGTTTCACCGCAGTTTGGAAAATCCTGGTGATGGTCGGGAAAACTTGGGGTTCCCTTCTCGCGTACCAGTGGCACATGTGGTTGGGAACCTCTGCTATAGAGCGTCGCAGTCCCGCCTCCTACCCTGGACCAGGAAATGAAACCCAAATGCATTATTCTCATAGACATTTCTTAAAGTATTTATTTAAAGACGGTTACGCCGCGGACAAAGCCAACTCGAGTCGTGACAACTCATGACAACACAAACAATATTTTGGACTAAACAAATAATTAGAAAGAAGAAAAAAACGGCAGGTTACAACACTTTTTTTGTTGTTTTTCTTCTTTGTAATTATTTGTTTGGTCCAAAATATTGTTTGTGTTGTCATGAGTTGTCACGACTCGAGTTGGCTTTGTCCGCGGCGTAACCGTCTTTAAATAAATACTTTAAGAAATGTCTATGAGAATAATGCATTGGGTTTCATTTCCTGGTCCAGGGTAGGAGGCGGGACTGCGACGCTCTATAGAGCACTGACGTCTGACGTCAATATCGGTGGCGGGTTCACAGGTTCACGGGTCCACGGGTTCGTGTACCTTTTTTTATGTGTATTATAATCCCCAGAGGGGGAATTTTAGATCGCCTTATATAAGATCTGTGTTTGAAAAATAGATCATCCCGGCGGTTTCACTCATTTGGATATGAAGAATCAACTGACTGCGAGAAAACGCTAATGTTGCTGCTGCAGAATTTGTTACATTTTCACTAGAAACAGACTGTATCAAATATGACTGACTGTCGTAAACGATACAGAGACACCTCCCCGACAATATCGCCAAGACAGTTTGTTTATTTTTGGACCACAATTCTTGTATGAGACGATTTTAAGATGACCCCATGGTATTCTCGTTAGAGGAAAAACGTCCACGAACCAGGTGATGAGCGAGTGACGTCAGGACTTCAGCGCTCATACACGTTCGTACTTTTACTCAAGTACAGTTTGAATATTTTTTACTCGTAACAGCTTGTAGTATTGCAGTATTGGTACTAGGGATGTCCCGATACCATTTGTTTGTTCCCGATCCGATCCGGATGCCACAATTTCTGTGATACCAGTGTTGTGATATCGTGTTTTGTTAGCTATCTAGCTACTATATATCTCGTGTTGTGTTTATAGCTATCTAGCTATATATCTCGTGTTGTGTTTATAGCTATATCTAGCTATATATCTCGTGTTGTGTTTATAGCTATCTAGCTATATATCTTGTGTTGTGTTTATAGCTATCTAGCTACTATATATCTCGTGTTGTGTTTATAGCTATCTAGCTATATATCTCGTGTTGTGTTTATAGCTATCTAGCTATATATCTTGTGTTGTGTTTATAGCTATCTAGCTATATATCTTGTGTTGTGTTTATAGCAGACTCCTCACTCAAATGTGCTCTTGCAGTTTGGGCAACTCGAAAGCAAACTCCCAATATTTTATTTACCTGCCATATTGTCAACCCCCGTCCCCCGATATGACAAATAAGGGCCGATACCGATACTTTTCCGATACCGATATGATATTATATTATTGTCAGTTCACACTGAAATGTGTCTTGTGACCCAGCAGCCAAGTATGCAGAACACATACACACACATTTGACATAACATAACACAAAGAACAAGACAGTTTACAATAAAGACACGAAGACAAGAGCAATATCTACCGCCTAGATTACCCGGTATCGCTATACTGAAGTTTTTACTAAACGTTTGCCACCACTATACTAACCATTCATAAGCTGAACAACAGCAGCCTGCTAATGGATGGACAGACCAGGGAGACCAGCAGATAAGGGTTAGGAGACCAGGGACAACAGCAGCCTGCTAATGGATGGACGGACCAGGGAGACCAGCAGATAAGGGTTAGGAGCTAGATTTATGTGCCGTGACACGGGGTCAAAGGTCACACACTGTCAGAGGGATAATAGAAACCAGAGGCCACATGCTCAGTGGACACCCATCTCTGTCTTAACCTCTCTCTCACTCTCTGTCTAATTCACAGCAAGCACACACACACACACTGACTCATATGCGCACGCACGCACGCACGCACGCACGCACGCACGCATTAACACAGAGGCCACATGCTGCATGGAATGGACACCCATCTTCGTCTTAACCTCTCTCTCACTCTCTGGCTAATTCACAGACACACCTACTCACATGCATGCTTTTGCACGCACATACGTGCACAGACACATGCATGTACGTGCACACACGCATGCACACACAGGGGGGGGGGGGAGTCAATCAGCGTTGAGTGTTTGTTTGTGTAAACACAAACATTGTGTAAACACAAACATTGAAGACGAAGAGCGCCCCTCACTTCACACGGGTGTGATTTTTACTTTTCTAACTGTAAAATGATGATTTCCTTTTTTTCACAGAAGTGCATATTTGTACGGGATCATTTAAATGTTCTTATTGAAAATGGAGGACCCTGAGATGTAAACAAGTCTTATAGTGCTTTCGGTAACAGTTTTTGTATTGACTTGTGCTTTCGTTTGAACTGTACCCGTTCCACTGCAAGTGAACTGTAGCCTACCCATTCTACTGTAAGTGAACTGTACCCGTTCTACTGTAAGTGAACTGTACCCATTCTACTGCAAGGGAACTGTACCCGTTCTACTGCAAGTGAACTGTACCCATTCTACTGTAAGTGAACTGTACCCATTCTACTGCAAGGGAACTGTACCCATTCTACTGCAAGGGAACTGTACCCATTCTACTGCAAGGGAACTGTACCCATTCTACTGCAAGTGAACTGTACCCATTCTACTGCAAGTGAACTGTACCCATTCTACTGTAAGTGAACTGTACCCATTCTACTGTAAGTGAACTGTACCCGTTCTACTGCAAGTGAACTGTACCCATTCTACTGCAAGTGAACTGTACCCGTTCTACTGCAAGTGAACTGTACCCTTTCTACTGTAAGTGAACTGTACCCATTCTACTGTAAGTGAACTGTACCCATTCTACTGCAAGGGAACTGTACCCGTTCTACTGCAAGTGAACTGTACCCTTTCTACTGTAAGTGAACTGTACCCATTCTACTGTAAGTGAACTGTACCCATTCTACTGTAAGTGAACTGTACCCATTCTACTGCAAGTGAACTGTACCCATTCTACTGCAAGTGAACTGTACCCTTTCTACTGCAAGTGAACTGTACCCATTCTACTGCAAGTGAACTGTACCCGTTCTACTGCAAGTGAACTGTACCCATTCTACTGAACTGTACCCATTCTACTGTAAGTGAACTGTACCCATTCTACTGAACTGTACCCATTCTACTGCAAGTGAACTGTACCCATTCTACTGAACTGTACCCATTCTACTGCAAGTGAACTGTACCCATTCTACTGCAAGTGAACTGTACCCATTCTACTGAACTGTACCCATTCTACTGCAAGGGAACTGTACCCATTCTACTGAACTGTACCCATTCTACTGAACTGTACCCATTCTACTGAACTGTACCCATTCTACTGCAAGGGAACTGTACCCATTCTACTGAACTGTACCCATTCTACTGAACTGTACCCATTCTACTGAACTGTACCCATTCTACTGCAAGGGAACTGTACCCATTCTACTGCAAGTGAACTGTACCCATTCTACTGCAAGTGAACTGTACCCATTCTACTGAACTGTACCCATTCTACTGAACTGTACCCATTCTACTGCAAGTGAACTGTACCCATTCTACTGCAAGTGAACTGTACCCATTCTACTGAACTGTACCCATTCTACTGAACTGTACCCATTCTACTGCAAGTGAACTGTACCCATTCTACTGCAAGTGAACTGTACCCATTCTACTGCAAGTGAACTGTACCCATTCTACTGAACTGTACCCATTCTACTGAACTGTACCCATTCTACTGCAAGTGAACTGTACCCGTTCTACTGCAAGTGAAATAACATTTCAATCAATCAACACCATAGAGAGAGAGACAGACATAGCACAAGGACAGACAGACATGCTCATGCAGAGAACACACACACACACACACACACACACACACACACACACATACACACACACACACACACACACACACACACGCACACGCACACGCACACGCACACACACGCACACGCACACACGCTTGGTGGTACGCTACGTGGCCTCCAGAGACCAATAGAACAAGAGGAATGATTCAATAACACGCTGTGACTTCATCATAGAAAAAACACACAGCAAGCACATAAACCCATGGTCCTGAACACACGCACGCACGCACGCACGCACGCACGCACGCACGCACGCACGCACGCACGCACGCACGCACGCACGCAAGAACAAGAGAGGGGGGGGGGACAGACCAACAGACTATCTGCTTGTGTTGTGTAGATGCAGAGTTCTCTAATCTTCTGCAGGGGCAGCGTGTGCGTGTGCGTGCGTGTGCGTGTGCGTGTGTGTGTGTGTCTCTGTGTCTGTGTCTGTGTGTGTGTGTGTGTGTGTGTGTGTGTCTGCGTGTGCGTGTGCGTGTGCGTGCGCGTGCGCGTGCGTGTGTGTGTGTGTGTGTGTGTGTGGTTGTGTGTGTGGCCGTGTGGGCGTGTGTGTGTGTGTGTGTGTGTGTGTGTGTGTGTGTGTGTGTGTGTGTGTGTGTGTGTGTGTGTGTGTGTGTGTGTGTGGGGGTGTGGGTGTGTGGGTGTGTGTGGGTGTGTGAGAGGGGGGTGCTGCTGTACTGCATCCATCCCAGCCTGAAGGCACATGCAGTCAGCTAGGAGAGAAGAAAAGAAAAGATGTCTCTCTGTCTCTCTGTCTCTCTGTCCAGCAGATTAAAAGGCAGAGGATCAGCAGAGAATGAGGTGATGAGCCCCACGGACCCTCGGGGTGCATGCATGGACCCCACAGGAGGGGGTGGGTGCTCCCCATGGGAGACACAAGACAGAAGGATTCCCCACAAGCCAAGCAAGCTTAAAAAGCCAGTGCACATGGGTGGGCGTGAAGTAACTAAGTGCATTTTACTCGAGTACTGGATTTAAGTGAATATCAATGGGATTGGTATTTAAGAGAGTCAAAGGGACATTGTTCCGAGTGTCCTCAATACCCTTCTGTCTGTCAAACTGCTTGTCCACAGTGAGTGACACCCACAGCCACGACACTAGAGGGAGACCATGGTCTGGTATAGGCCTACTACCACCAAGGGTATAGAGGGTATGCGCATGCTTAAACGCCCAATGCATTCTCAATGGCAATAGCACAAACTTTGACATGCTACCAGTCCTACATACTTACACCTAGAAACCCCATTCCAACCTATTTAGGTTCATCTTATGGTGGACATGTTTGCCTGAAAAGGAATCTTTGAAATGTTTCATAGTTTTAGAAATATAGTGCTTTCAAATTTGAGAGTGAAAGCGTGACGAAAAAGCGTGACGAAAAAGCTTTTTTATATGATTTTTATAATTTTTTTAAATCCTCCCAAATCTTGTAAAACGATACTATAGTATGTCTTCCGAAACCATTAACTATAGTAGGCTATGTAGTTTTTTCATGTTTTTTTAAATCCTCCAAAAACATAAAAAACGACATAGTAGGCCTATAGTATGTCGTCCGAAACCACATACTATAGTATGTTGTTTTTTCAACAACAACTCAGGCTCACATATTCAATGGTGGGTGGGTAAAATGTAACTAAGGTACGTTTGGTCTAAAGGATTCAGAACAGCAGTTGGAATAGACATTAGTAAGTAGCAGTACTTGCGCACTCTGCTTGTGCACAAGTAGGCCATGTATCTATCATTATCTCTCTCCCTCTTTCATATTATCTGTGTCATCCTCTCTCTCTCTCTCTGTGTGTGTGTGTGTGTGTGTGTGTGTGTGTGTGTGTGTGTGTGTGTGTGTGTGTGTGTGTGTGTGTGTGTGTGTGTGTGTGTGTGTGTGTGTGTGTGTGTGTGTGTGTGTGTGTGTGTGTGTGTGTGTGTGAAAGAAAGAAAGAAACAGGATATCAAATGTGTAATGTGTCAGGAGGACACAGCCCTGAAGGAAGATGGTGATAAGGTTACAATATTTTCCTTTGTTACCGTGGCGACATGCTGTGTCCTCTTTGTAACCACCAGCATGCATTCTCTGAAAGAAATACCTCTCTCTCTCTCTCTCTCTGTGTGTCTCTCTCTCTCTCTCTCTCTCTGTGTCTCTCTCTCTCTCTCTCTCTCTCTCTCTGTGTCTCTGTGTCTCTCTCTCTCTCTCTCTCTCTCTCTCTCTCTCTCTCTCTCTCTCTCTCTCTCTCTCTCTCTCTCTCTCTCTCTCTCTCTCTCTCTCTGAATGGTGGACATATGAGGTTTCCACCTGACAGAGACCACTTGAGAAATGACAGAGTTACCGTGCGGGGGTCCCCAGGGGGTCCTTCTACTGTACTGTACTGTCACACCCGAAATCATCATATATGTGTGTGTGTGTGTGTGTGTGTGTGTGTGTGTGTGTGTGTGTGTGTGTGTGTGTGTGTGTGTGTGTGTGTGTGCTCGGATGGACGGACACAGCCAGCCAGCCACCCAGGGACCCAGGGACACACAAAGCTGCATGTCTATAGGAGTGGTTGCACCACTCAATAAAATAGGGCTTAAGTGGTGCGTGTTTTGGCATTATAATCCAAATCTGTAGTATACTATAACTATAACTAAAGTTTTCAAGTAAGTAAAAAGTACAATATTTGCCACTGAGATGTAGTGCAGTAGAAGTATGAAGTATCCAGAATAGGAAACAAACAAGGAACGTAAAAAATAAACCTTCAAATTGCACTTTGATTGGTCAATTGGTATACTATATAAAGGATAACACAAAAAGGTCTTGGGTACTTGTTTCCTTTGTGGTCCTAAATTGATTATTTGATTATTTAAATTTAAGTTTTTTACTTCTCCCTACTCCTTTCCGAACATATAAAAGTAAAAAAAAAGAAAAATAATTATACTTGCAGCCAGTGAGGCTTGTTTTTTTTTGTTGTTGTTGTTTTTGTTTTGGGAATATTATTGTATTTGTTCTATATTGCACTTATTTTAATTCTTTGACTTTTGTCTAATTTTATCATGTTCGGAATAAAGTTTTTCATTCATTCATTCATTAAATTCATCAACATATGATGATTCGTTTAATCAACAAATACAAACACTATAACTTTGTGAAAAGGAGAAAGGGTTGAGAAGCAGCGGCAGTGAATGCCTTTCCATGGGAATGTATTGACATCTACCTGCCCTTGTGGTCTCCCCGTTTTTCAGGTCAAATTGTGAAAGAAACCAGTGATACACATCCGTTAATTTAATGGATGGTGTCAGGACATTCCACATGTGACAGAGAATCGTGAGATCTTTAGCATGCATGTTCTACATTTGGGAGGTACCCAAGGTTTTAACAGTTTGGGATTTTTCCTTTTGTTTCTTTTTTCTAATTCAGTTAGGTTTCATTAATATTTAGAGCAGGTTTGCTGGGTTTTATATCGTTTTTTGTGTGACAACGCTTAGTTTTAGTTTATAGTTTTTTATGAGTTTTAGTGTTAGTTTTAGATTTTCTTTTTTCATACTTTGGGTTATTTGTCAGCTTGCGTGATTCAAAAAGGTCAGAGTAAGTATAGGCCTACTATGTGTAATAAAAACTCAACAAAATAAATATTTATTTATTCAGTTACTGTTGGTAACGAGAAAAAAAGGGCAATTTGTCTATAATTTCAGTTCATTTTATTTTCGTAAACACAATACAATTTCAGTTACTTACTAGTGTTGTTTTTTATTATAGTTCTTATTTAGTTCAGTTAACGGAAATATTTTGTCAATTATTTTAGTTTCCGTTATTTCGTCAGTTTTTGTTGACTATAATAGAGGGTATGCGCGTGACATCATCAAACCAGGAAGTTATGCAGGAACGCCTACTGAGTGGAAAAAAACTACTTTCTGGCCTTGACAGCCCATACATCCACACAGAAAAGTCCTATCTGATTGCATTAAACAACGTTACAAAATGTTAAACTCACTTTGCCTGTTGCTTTTCCACTCGATTTGCCACTCGATGTGCCATTCACTTTAAGTTAAATAACTCAGAAACTACAAAACATTTCAAAGAAAAAAGTTCCAGCATGTGTCTCCACAGTAAGCTGAATTATACAAAGTGTGAATGGAGTTTCTAGGTGAAAGTGATTTTTTGACGTGCCACTATCTGCCATTGAGCCCCATTATAAATTTCTCAAATTTGAAAGCACTATATTTCTAAAACTATGAAACATTTCAAAGATTCCTTTTCAGGCAAACATGTCCACCGTAAGATGAACGTAAATACGTTTGAATGGGGTTTCTAGGTGTAAGTAGGCCTATGTAGGACTAGTAGCATGCCAAAGTTTGTGCTATTGCCATTGAGAATGCATTGGGCGTTTAAGTTAAATAACTCAGAAACTACAAAACATTTCAAAGTAAAAAGTTCCAGCATGTGTCTCCACAGTAACCTGAATTATAAAAAGTGTGAATGGAGTTTCTAGGTGAAAGTGATTTTTTTGACGTGCCAATATCTGCCATTGAGCCCCATTATACATTTCTCAAATTTGAAAGCACTATATTTCTAAAACTATGAAACATTTCAAAGATTCCTTTTCAGGCAAACATGTCCACCGTAAGATGAACCTAAATAGGTATGAATGGGGTTTCTAGGTGTAAGTATGTAGGACTAGTAGCATGCCAAAGTTTGTGCTATTGCCATTGAGAATGCATTGGGCGTTTAAGTTAAATAACTCAGAAACTACAAAACATTTAAAAGTAAAAAGTTCCAGCATGTGTCTCCACAGTAAGCTGAATTATAAAACGTGTGAATGGAGTTTCTAGGTGAAAGTGATTTTTTGATGTGCCACTAACTGCCATTATAAATTTCTCACATGTAAAGCACTATATTTCTAAAACTATGAAACATTTCAAAGATTCCTTTTCAGGCAACATGTCCACCGTGAGATGAACCTAAATAGGTTTGAATGGGGATTCTAGGTGTAAGTATGTAGGACTAGTAGCATGCCAAAGTTATAATTTTTTTCGGACGGAAAACTATAGCATATCGTTTTTCGTGATTTTGGACTATTTGAAAAAAGATGAAAATCATGAAAAAACGACATACTATAGTCCATGGTTTGGGACGGCATAATATATAATGTCAAATTTTCATGATTTTGGGACACTATGTCAGAGCCAGGACTTGAACCTGCAGCCTCCTGATTACCAGGCAGGCTCTGTACCCAGTGAGCCACTATGCAGGCTGAATAGACAATGACAGAAGAGCCAGAGACTTGTTTCCATTGTGGTTCATAAACATTTGAGCGTCTAGAGATAAACAACAGCAAAATAAACAATAGACAAATCTCCTGTTATTTTATTTTTTGTATTTTATTTTTGTATCAATGCTGTACTCAAAGGGAACAGCAGACTGCATTGTGGCAGGTAGCAAGTAGATCAGTGACTTAGCACACTGGCTGCATGATCTGGAGATAGTGGGTTCAAACCCCACTCAAATCTTTACTTGCCAAAATCTGCCACTGACCCCCATTGTAAAATTCTCAAATTTGAAAGCACTATATTTCTAAAACTATGAAACATTTCAAAGATTCCTTTTCAGGCAAACATGTCCACCGTAAGATGAACCTAAGTAGGCTTGAATGGGGTTTCTAGGTGTAAGTATGTAGGACTAGTAGCATGCCAAAGTTTGTGCTATTGCCATTGAGAATGCATTGGGCGTTAAAGTTAAATAACTCAGAAACTACAAAACATTTCCAAGTAAAAAGTTCCAGCATGTGTCTCCACAGTAAGCTGAATTATAAAAAGTGTGAATGGAGTTTCTAGGTGAAAGTGGTGCTTTTTTGACGTGCCACTATCTGCCATTATAAATGTCTCACATTTAAAGCACTATATTTCTAAAACTATGAAACATTTCAAAGATTCATTTTCAGGCAAACATGTCCACCGTAAGATGAACCTAAATACGTTTGAATGGGGATTCTAGCTGTAAGTATGTAGGACTAGTAGCATGCCAAAGTTATATATTTTTTCGGACGGCATACTATAGCATGTCGTTTTTCGTGATTTTGGACTATTTGAAAAAAAGATGAAAATCGTGAAAAAACGACATAATATAGTTCATGGCTTCGGACGGCATACTATAGCATGTCGATTTTCATGATTTTGGAGGATTTGAAAAAAAGATGAAAATCATGAAAAAACGACATACTATAGTCCATGGTTTGGGACGGCATAATATATTATGTCATATTTTCATGATTTTGCGACACTATGTCAGAGCCAGGACTTGAACCTGCAGCCTCCTGATTACCAGGCAGGCTCTGTACCCAGTGAGCCACTGTGCATGCTTTTCTTAAAAGGCCGAATAGATAATGACAGAAGAGCCAGAGACTTGTTTCCATTGTGGTTCATAAACATTCGAGCGTCTAGAGATAAACAACAGCAAAAGAAACAATAGACAAAAATCTCCTGTTATTTTATTTTTTGTATTTTATTTTTGTATCAATGTTGTACTCAAAGGGAACAGCAGACTGCATTGTGGCAGGTAGCAAGTAGATCATTGACTTAGCACACTGGCTGCATGATCTGGAGATAGTGGGTTCAAACCCCACTCAAATCTTTACTTGCCAAAATCTGCCATTGACCCCCATTCTGAATTTCTCAAATTTAAAAGCACTATATTTCTAAAACTATGAAACATTTCAAAGATTCCTTTTCAGGCAAACATGTCCACCGTAAGATGAACCTAAGTAGGCTTGAATGGGGTTTCTAGGTGTAAGTATGTAGGACTAGTAGCATGCCAAAGTTTGTGCTATTGCCATTGAGAATGCATTGGGCGTTTAAGTTAAATAACTCAGAAACTACAAAACATTTCAAAGTAAAAAGTTCCAGCATGTGTCTCCACAGTAAGCTGAATTATAAAAAGTGTGAATGGAGTTTCTAGGTGAAAGTGCTTTTTTGACGTGCCACTATCTGCCATTATACATTTCTCACATTTAAAGCACTATATTTCTAAAACTATGAAACATTTCAAAGATTCCTTTTCAGGCAAACATGTCCACCGTAAGATGAACCTAAATACGTTTGAATGGGGATTCTAGGTGTAAGTATGTAGGACTAGTAGCATGCCAAAGTTATATTTTTTTTCGGACGGCATACTGTAGCATGTCGTTTTTCGTGATTTTGGACTATTTGAAAAAAAGATGAAAATCATGAAAAAACGACATACTATAGTTCATGGCTTCGGACGGCATACTATAGCATGTCGATTTTCATGATTTTGGAGGATTTGAAAAAAAGATGAAAATCATGAAAAAACGACATACTATAGTCCATGGTTTGGGACGGCATAATATATTATGTCATATTTTCATGATTTTGGGACACTATGTCAGAGCCAGGACTTGAACCTGCAGCCTCCTGATTACCAGGCAGGCTCTGTACCCAGTGAGCCACTGTGCATGCTGTACTTAAAAGGCCGAATAGATAATGACAGAAGAGCCAGAGACTTGTTTCCATTGTGGTTCATAAACATTCGAGCGTCTAGAGATAAACAACAGCAAAATAAACAATAGACAAATCTCCTGTTATTTTATTTTTTGTATTTTATTTTTGTATCAATGTACTCAAAGGGAACAGCAGACTGCATTGTGGCAGGTAGCAAGTAGATCAGTGACTAGCACACTGGCTGCATGATCTGGAGATAGTGGGTTCAAACCCCACTCAAATCTTTACTTGCCAAATCTGCCATTGACCCCCATTCTGAATTTCTCAAATTTAAAAGCACTATATTTCTAAAACTATGAAACATTTCAAAGATTCCTTTTCAGGCAAACATGTCCACCGTAAGATGAACCTAAGTAGGCTTGAATGGGGTTTCTAGGTGTAAGTATGTAGGACTAGTAGCATGCCAAAGTTTGTGTTATTGCCATTGAGAATGCATTGGGCGTTAAAGTTAAAAAACTCAGAAACTACAAAACATTTCAAAGTAAAAAGTTCCAGCATGTGTCTCCACAGTAAGCTGAATTATAAAAAGTGTGAATGGAGTTTCTAGGTGAAAGTGCTTTTTTGACGTGCCAATATCTGCCATTGAGCCCCATTGTAAAATTCTCAAATTTGAAAGCACTATATTTCTAAAACTATGAAACATTTCAAAGATTCCTTTTCAGGCAAACATGTCCACCGTAAGATTAACCTAAGTAGGCTTGAATGGGGTTTCTAGGTGTAAGTATGTAGGACTAGTAGCATGCCAAAGTTTTTGCTATTGCCATTGAGAATGCATTGGGCGTTAAAGTTAAATAACTCAGAAACTACAAAACCTTTCAAAGTAAAAAGTTCCAGCATGTGTCTCCACAGTAAGCTGAATTATAAAAAGTGTGAATGGAGTTTCTAGGTGAAAGTGCTTTTTTGACGTGCCAATATCTGCCATTGAGCCCCATTGTAAAATTCTCAAATTTGAAAGCACTATATTTCTAAAACTATGAAACATTTCAAAGATTCCTTTTCAGGCAAACATGTCCACCGTAAGATGAACCTAAGTAGGCTTGAATGGGGTCTCTAGGTGTAAGTATGTAGGACTAGTAGCATGCCAAAGTTTGTGCTGTTGCCATTGAGAATGCATTGGGCGTTAAAGTTAAATAACTCAGAAACTACAAAACCTTTCAAAGTAAAAAGTTCCAGCATGTGTCTCCACAGTAAGCTGAATTATAAAACGTGTGAATAGAGTTTCTAGGTGAAAGTGATTTTGACGTGCCACTATCTGCCATTATAAATTTCTCACATTTAAAGCACTATTTTTCTAAAACTATGAAACATTTCAAAGATTCCTTTTCAGGCAAACATGTCCACCGTAAGATGAACCTAAATAGGTTTGAATGGGGATTCTACGTGTAAGTATGTAGGACTAGTAGCATGCCAAAGTTATAATTTTTTTCGGACGGCATACTATATAGCATGTCGTTTTTCGTGATTTTGGAGGATTTGAAAAAAAGATGAAAATCATGAAAAAACGACATACTATATTTCATGGCTTCGGACGGCATAATATATTATGTCATATTTTCATGATTTTGGGACACTATGTCAGAGCCAGGACTTGAACCTGCAGCCTCCTGATTACCAGGCAGGCTCTGTACCCAGTGAGCCACTGTGCATGCTGTTCTTAAAAGGCCGAATAGATAATGACAGAAGAGCCAGAGACTTGTTTCCATTGTGGTTCATAAACATTCGAGCGTCTAGAGATAAACAACAGCAAAAGAAACAATAGACAAAAATCTCCTGTTATTTTATTTTTTGTATTTTATTTTTGTATCAATGTTGTACTCAAAGGGAACAGCAGACTGCATTGTGGCAGGTAGCAAGTAGATCAGTGACTTAGCACACTGGCCGCATGATCTGGAGATAGTGGGTTCAAACCCCACTCAAATATTTACTTGCCAAAATCTGCCATTGACCCCCATTCTGAATTTCTCACATTTAAAAGCACTATATTTCTAAAACTATGAAACATTTCAAAGATTCCTTTTCAGGCAAACATGTCCACCGTAAGATGAACCTAAGTAGGCTTGAATGGGGTTTCTAGGTGTAAGTATGTAGGACTAGTAGCATGCCAAAGTTTGTGCTATTGCCATTGAGAATGCATTGGGCGTTAAAGTTAAATAACTCAGAAACTACAAAACATTTCAAAGTAAAAAGTTCCAGCATGTGTCTCCACAGTAAGCTGAATTATAAAAAGTGTGAATGGAGTTTCTAGGTGAAAGTGCTTTTTTGACGTGCCAATATCTGCCATTGAGCCCCATTGTAAAATTCTCAAATTTAAAAGCACTATATTTCTAAAACTATGAAACATTTCAAAGATTCCTTTTCAGGCAAACATGTCCACCGTAAGATGAACCTAAGTAGGCTTGAATGGGGTTTCTAGGTGTAAGTATGTAGGACTAGTAGCATGCCAAAGTTTGTGCTATTGCCATTGAGAATGCATTGGGCGTTAAAGTTAAATAACTCAGAAACTACAAAACCTTTCAAAGTAAAAAGTTCCAGCATGTGTCTCCACAGTAAGCTGAATTATAAAAAGTGTGAATGGAGTTTCTAGGTGAAAGTGCTTTTTTGACGTGCCAATATCTGCCATTGAGCCCCATTGTAAAATTCTCAAATTTGAAAGCACTATATTTCTAAAACTATGAAACATTTCAAAGATTCCTTTTCAGGCAAACATGTCCACCGTAAGATGAACCTAAGTAGGCTTGAATGGGGTCTCTAGGTGTAAGTATGTAGGACTAGTAGCATGCCAAAGTTTGTGCTGTTGCCATTGAGAATGCATTGGGCGTTAAAGTTAAATAACTCAGAAACTACAAAACCTTTCAAAGTAAAAAGTTCCAGCATGTGTCTCCACAGTAAGCTGAATTATAAAACGTGTGAATAGAGTTTCTAGGTGAAAGTGATTTTGACGTGCCACTATCTGCCATTATAAATTTCTCACATTTAAAGCACTATATTTCTAAAACTATGAAACATTTCAAAGATTCCTTTTCAGGCAAACATGTCCACCGTAAGATTAACCTAAATAGGTTTGAATGGGGATTCTACGTGTAAGTATGTAGGACTAGTAGCATGCCAAAGTTATAATTTTTTTCGGACGGCATACTATAGCATGTCGTTTTTCGTGATTTTGGACTATTTGAAAAAAAGATGAAAATCATGAAAACACGACATACTATAGTTCATGGCTTCGGACGGCATACTATAGCATGTCGATTTTCATGATTTTGGAGGATTTGAAAAAAAGATGAAAATCATGAAAAACGACATACTATAGTCCATGGTTTGGGACGGCATAATATATTATGTCATATTTTCATGATTTTGGGACACTATGTCAGAGCCAGGACTTGAACCTGCAGCCTCCTGATTACCAGGCAGGCTCTGTACCCAGTGAGCCACTGTGCATGCTGTACTTAAAAGGCCGAATAGATAATGACAGAAGAGCCAGAGACTTGTTTCCATTGTGGTTCATAAACATTCGAGCGTCTAGAGATAAACAACAGCAAAATAAACAATAGACAAATCTCCTGTTATTTTATTTTTTGTATTTTATTTTTGTATCAATGTTGTACTCAAAGGGAACAGCAGACTGCATTGTGGCAGGTAGCAAGTAGATCAGTGACTTAGCACACTGGCTGCATGATCTGGAGATAGTGGGTTCAAACCCCACTCAAATCTTTACTTGCCAAAATCTGCCATTGACCCCCATTCTGAATTTCTCAAATTTAAAAGCACTATATTTCTAAAACTATGAAACATTTCAAAGATTCCTTTTCAGGCAAACATGTCCACCGTAAGATGAACCTAAGTAGGCTTGAATGGGGTTTCTAGGTGTAAGTATGTAGGACTAGTAGCATGCCAAAGTTTGTGTTATTGCCATTGAGAATGCATTGGGCGTTAAAGTTAAATAACTCAGAAACTACAAAACATTTCAAAGTAAAAAGTTCCAGCATGTGTCTCCACAGTAAGCTGAATTATAAAAAGTGTGAATGGAGTTTCTAGGTGAAAGTGCTTTTTTGACGTGCCAATATCTGCCATTGAGCCCCATTGTAAAATTCTCAAATTTGAAAGCACTATATTTCTAGAACTATGAAACATTTCAGAGATTCCTTTTCAGGCAAACATGTCCACCGTAAGATGAACCTAAGTAGGCTTGAATGGGGTTTCTAGGTGTAAGTATGTAGGACTAGTAGCATGCCAAAGTTTGTGCTATTGCCATTGAGAATGCATTGGGCGTTAAAGTTAAATAACTCAGAAACTACAAAACCTTTCAAAGTAAAAAGTTCCAGCATGTGTCTCCACAGTAAGCTGAATTATAAAAAGTGTGAATGGAGTTTCTAGGTGAAAGTGCTTTTTTGACGTGCCTATATCTGCCATTGAGCCCCATTGTAAAATTCTCAAATTTGAAAGCACTATTTTTCTAAAACTATGAAACATTTCAAAGATTCCTTTTCAGGCAAACATGTCCACCGTAAGATGAACCTAAGTAGGCTTGAATGGGGTCTCTAGGTGTAAGTATGTAGGACTAGTAGCATGCCAATGTTTGTGCTATTGCCATTGAGAATGCATTGGGCGTTAAAGTTAAATAACTCAGAAACTACAAAACATTTCAAAGTAAAAAGTTTCCGGCATGTGTCTCCACAGTAAGCTGAATTATAAAAAGTGTGAATGGAGTTTCTAGGTGAAAGTGCTTTGTTGACGTGCCAATATCTGCCATTGAGCCCCATTGTAAAATTCTCAAATTTGAAAGCACTATATTTCTAAAACTATGAAACATTTCAAAGATTCCTTTTCAGGCAAACATGTCCACCGTAAGATGAACCTAAGTAGGCTTGAATGGGGTTTCTAGGTGTAAGTATGTAGGACTAGTAGCATGCCAAAGTTTGTGTTATTGCCATTGAGAATGCATTGGGCGTTAAAGTTAAATAACTCAGAAACTACAAAACATTTCAAAGTAAAAAGTTCCAGCATGTGTCTCCACAGTAAGCTGAATTATAAAAAGTGTGAATGGAGTTTCTAGGTGAAAGTGCTTTTTTGACGTGCCAATATCTGCCATTGAGCCCCATTGTAAAATTCTCAAATTTGAAAGCACTATATTTCTAAAACTATGAAACATTTCAGAGATTCCTTTTCAGGCAAACATGTCCACCGTAAGATGAACCTAAGTAGGCTTGAATGGGGTTTCTAGGTGTAAGTATGTAGGACTAGTAGCATGCCAAAGTTTGTGCTATTGCCATTGAGAATGCATTGGGCGTTAAAGTTAAATAACTCAGAAACTACAAAACCTTTCAAAGTAAAAAGTTCCAGCATGTGTCTCCACAGTAAGCTGAATTATAAAAAGTGTGAATGGAGTTTCTAGGTGAAAGTGCTTTTTTGACGTGCCTATATCTGCCATTGAGCCCCATTGTAAAATTCTCAAATTTGAAAGCACTATATTTCTAAAACTATGAAACATTTCAAAGATTCCTTTTCAGGCAAACATGTCCACCGTAAGATGAACCTAAGTAGGCTTGAATGGGGTCTCTAGGTGTAAGTATGTAGGACTAGTAGCATGCCAATGTTTGTGCTATTGCCATTGAGAATGCATTGGGCGTTAAAGTTAAATAACTCAGAAACTACAAAACATTTCAAAGTAAAAAGTTCCAGCATGTGTCTCCACAGTAAGCTGAATTATAAAAAGTGTGAATGGAGTTTCTAGGTGAAAGTGCTTTGTTGACGTGCCAATATCTGCCATTGAGCCCCATTGTAAAATTCTCAAATTTGAAAGCACTATATTTCTAAAACTATGAAACATTTCAAAGATTCCTTTTCAGGCAAACATGTCCACCGTAAGATGAACCTAAGTAGGCTTGAATGGGGTTTCTAGGTGTAAGTATGTAGGACTAGTAGCATGCCAAAGTTTGTGCTATTGCCATTGAGAATGCATTGGGCGTTAAAGTTAAATAACTCAGAAATACAAAACCTTTCAAAGTAAAAAGTTCCAGCATCTGTCTCCACAGTAAGCTGAATTATAAAAAGTGTGAATGGAGTTTCTAGGTGAAAGTGCTTTTTTGACGTGCCAATATCTGCCATTGAGCCCCATTGTAAAATTCTCAAATTTGAAAGCACTATATTTCTAAAACTATGAAACATTTCAAAGATTCCTTTTCAGGCAAACATGTCCACCGTAAGATGAACCTAAATAGGTTTGAATGGGGATTCTAGGTGTAAGTATGTAGGACTAGTAGCATGCCAAAGTTATAATTTTTTTCGGACGGCATACTATAGCATGTCGTTTTTCGTGATTTTGGACTATTTGAAAAAAAGGAGAAAATCATGAAAAAACGACATACTATAGTTCATGGCTTCGGACGGCATACTATAGCATGTCGTTTTTCATGATTTTGGAGGATTTGAAAAAAAGATGAAAATCATGAAAAAACGACATACTATAGTTCATGGCTTCGGACGGCATACTATAGCATGTCGTTTTTCATGATTTTGGAGGATTTGAAAAAAAGATGAAAATCATGAAAAAACGACATACTATAGTTCATGGCTTCGGACGGCATAATATAGCATGTCGATTTTCATGATTTTGGAGGATTTGAAAAAAAGATGAAAATCATGAAAAAACGACATACTATAGTCCATGGTTTGGGACGGCATAATATATTATGTCATATTTTCATGATTTTGGGACACTATGTCAGAGCCAGGACTTGAACCTGCAGCCTCCTGATTACCAGGCAGGCTCTGTACCCAGTGAGCCACTGTGCATGCTGTTCTTAAAAGGCCGAATAGATAATGACAGAAGAGCCAGAGACTTGTTTCCATTGTGGTTCATAAACATTCGAGCGTCTAGAGATAAACAACAGCAAAAGAAACAATAGACACAAATCTCCTGTTATTTTATTTTTTGTATTTTATTTTTGTATCAATGTTGTACTCAAAGGGAACAGCAGACTGCATTGTGGCAGGTAGCAAGTAGATCAGTGACTTAGCACACTGCCCGCATGATCTGGAGATAGTGGGTTCAAACCCCACTCAAATATTTACTTGCCAAAATCTGCCATTGACCCCCATTCTGAATTTCTCACATTTAAAAGCACTATATTTCTAAAACTATGAAACATTTCAAAGATTCCTTTTCAGGCAAACATGTCCACCGTAAGATGAACCTAAGTAGGCTTGAATGGGGTTTCTAGGTGTAAGTATGTAGGACTAGTAGCATGCCAAAGTTTGTGCTATTGCCATTGAGAATGCATTGGGCGTTAAAGTTAAATAACTCAGAAACTACAAAACATTTCAAAGTAAAAAGTTCCAGCATGTGTCTCCACAGTAAGCTGAATTATAAAAAGTGTGAATGGAGTTTCTAGGTGAAAGTGCTTTTTTGACGTGCCAATATCTGCCATTGAGCCCCATTGTAAAATTCTCAAATTTGAAAGCACTATATTTCTAAAACTATGAAACATTTCAAAGATTCCTTTTCAGGCAAACATGTCCACCGTAAGATGAACCTAAGTAGGCTTGAATGGGGTTTCTAGGTGTAAGTATGTAGGACTAGTAGCATGCCAAAGTTTGTGCTATTGCCATTGAGAATGCATTGGGCGTTAAAGTTAAATAACTCAGAAACTACAAAACCTTTCAAAGTAAAAGGTTCCAGCATGTGTCTCCACAGTAAGCTGAATTATAAAAAGTGTGAATGGAGTTTCTAGGTGAAAGTGCTTTTTTGACGTGCCAATATCTGCCATTGAGCCCCATTGTAAAATTCTCAAATTTGAAAGCACTATATTTCTAAAACTATGAAACATTTCAAAGATTCCTTTTCAGGCAAACATGTCCACCGTAAGATGAACCTAAGTAGGCTTGAATGGGGTCTCTAGGTGTAAGTATGTAGGACTAGTAGCATGCCAAAGTTTGTGCTATTGCCATTGAGAATGCATTGGGCGTTAAAGTTAAATAACTCAGAAACTACAAAACCTTTCAAAGTAAAAAGTTCCAGCATGTGTCTCCACAGTAAGCTGAATTATAAAACGTGTGAATGGAGTTTCTAGGTGAAAGTGATTTTGACGTGCCACTATCTGCCATTATAAATTTCTCACATTTAAAGCACTATATTTCTAAAACTATGAAACATTTCAAAGATTCCTTTTCAGGCAAACATGTCCACCGTAAGATTAACCTAAATAGGTTTGAATGGGGATTCTACGTCTAAGTATGTAGGACTAGTAGCATGCCAAAGTTATAATTTTTTTCGGACGGCATACTATAGCATGTCGTTTTTCGTGATTTTGGACTATTTGAAAAAAAGATGAAAATCATGAAAACCCGACATACTATAGTTCATGGCTTCGGACGGCATACTATAGCATGTCGATTTTCATGATTTTGGAGGATTTGAAAAAAAGATGAAAATCATGAAAAACGACATACTATAGTCCATGGTTTGGGACGGCATAATATATTATGTCATATTTTCATGATTTTGGGACACTATGTCAGAGCCAGGACTTGAACCTGCAGCCTCCTGATTACCAGGCAGGCTCTGTACCCAGTGAGCCACTGTGCATGCTGTACTTAAAAGGCCGAATAGATAATGACAGAAGAGCCAGAGACTTGTTTCCATTGTGGTTCATAAACATTCGAGCGTCTAGAGATAAACAACAGCAAAATAAACAATAGACAAATCTCCTGTTATTTTATTTTTTGTATTTTATTTTTGTATCAATGTTGTACTCAAAGGGAACAGCAGACTGCATTGTGGCAGGTAGCAAGTAGATCAGTGACTTAGCACACTGGCTGCATGATCTGGAGATAGTGGGTTCAAACCCCACTCAAATCTTTACTTGCCAAAATCTGCCATTGACCCCCATTCTGAATTTCTCAAATTTAAAAGCACTATATTTCTAAAACTATGAAACATTTCAAAGATTCCTTTTCAGGCAAACATGTCCACCGTAAGATGAACCTAAGTAGGCTTGAATGGGGTTTCTAGGTGTAAGTATGTAGGACTAGTAGCATGCCAAAGTTTGTGTTATTGCCATTGAGAATGCATTGGGCGTTAAAGTTAAATAACTCAGAAACTACAAAACATTTCAAAGTAAAAAGTTCCAGCATGTGTCTCCACAGTAAGCTGAATTATAAAAAGTGTGAATGGAGTTTCTAGGTGAAAGTGCTTTTTTGACGTGCCAATATCTGCCATTAAGCCCCATTGTAAAATTCTCAAATTTGAAAGCACTATATTTCTAAAACTATGAAACATTTCAAAGATTCCTTTTCAGGCAAACATGTCCACCGTAAGATGAACCTAAGTAGGCTTGAATGGGGTTTCTAGGTGTAAGTATGTAGGACTAGTAGCATGCCAAAGTTTGTGCTATTGCCATTGAGAATGCATTGGGCGTTAAAGTTAAATAACTCAGAAACTACAAAACCTTTCAAAGTAAAAAGTTCTAGCATGTGTCTCCACAGTAAGCTGAATTATAAAAAGTGTGAATGGAGTTTCTAGGTGAAAGTGCTTTTTTGACGTGCCAATATCTGCCATTGAGCCCCATTGTAAAATTCTCAAATTTGAAAGCACTATATTTCTAAAACTATGAAACATTTCAAAGATTCCTTTTCAGGCAAACATGTCCACCGTAAGATGAACCTAAGTAGGCTTGAATGGGGTTTCTAGGTGTAAGTATGTAGGACTAGTAGCATGCCAAAGTTTGTGCTATTGCCATTGAGAATGCATTGGGCGTTAAAGTTAAATAACTCAGAAACTACAAAACCTTTCAAAGTAAAAAGTTCCAGCATGTGTCTCCACAGTAAGCTGAATTATAAAAAGTGTGAATGGAGTTTCTAGGTGAAAGTGCTTTTTTGACGTGCCAATATCTGCCATTGAGCCCCATTGTAAAATTCTCAAATTTGAAAGCACTATATTTCTAAAACTATGAAACATTTCAAAGATTCCTTTTCAGGCAAACATGTCCACCGTAAGATGAACCTAAGTAGGCTTGAATGGGGTTTCTAGGTGTAAGTATGTAGGACTAGTAGCATGCCAAAGTTTGTGCTATTGCCATTGAGAATGCATTGGGCGTTAAAGTTAAATAACTCAGAAATACAAAACCTTTCAAAGTAAAAAGTTCCAGCATCTGTCTCCACAGTAAGCTGAATTATAAAAAGTGTGAATGGAGTTTCTAGGTGAAAGTGCTTTTTTGACGTGCCAATATCTGCCATTGAGCCCCATTGTAAAATTCTCAAATTTGAAAGCACTATATTTCTAAAACTATGAAACATTTCAAAGATTCCTTTTCAGGCAAACATGTCCACCGTAAGATGAACCTAAATAGGTTTGAATGGGGATTCTAGGTGTAAGTATGTAGGACTAGTAGCATGCCAAAGTTATAATTTTTTTCGGACGGCATACTATAGCATGTCGTTTTTCGTGATTTTGGACTATTTGAAAAAAAGGAGAAAATCATGAAAAAACGACATACTATAGTTCATGGCTTCGGACGGCATACTATAGCATGTCGTTTTTCATGATTTTGGAGGATTTGAAAAAAAGATGAAAATCATGAAAAAACGACATACTATAGTTCATGGCTTCGGACGGCATACTATAGCATGTCGTTTTTCATGATTTTGGAGGATTTGAAAAAAAGATGAAAATCATGAAAAAACGACATACTATAGTTCATGGCTTCGGACGGCATAATATAGCATGTCGATTTTCATGATTTTGGAGGATTTGAAAAAAAGATGAAAATCATGAAAAAACGACATACTATAGTCCATGGTTTGGGACGGCATAATATATTATGTCATATTTTCATGATTTTGGGACACTATGTCAGAGCCAGGACTTGAACCTGCAGCCTCCTGATTACCAGGCAGGCTCTGTACCCAGTGAGCCACTGTGCATGCTGTTCTTAAAAGGCCGAATAGATAATGACAGAAGAGCCAGAGACTTGTTTCCATTGTGGTTCATAAACATTCGAGCGTCTAGAGATAAACAACAGCAAAAGAAACAATAGACAAAAATCTCCTGTTATTTTATTTTTTGTATTTTATTTTTGTATCAATGTTGTACTCAAAGGGAACAGCAGACTGCATTGTGGCAGGTAGCAAGTAGATCAGTGACTTAGCACACTGCCCGCATGATCTGGAGATAGTGGGTTCAAACCCCACTCAAATATTTACTTGCCAAAATCTGCCATTGACCCCCATTCTGAATTTCTCACATTTAAAAGCACTATATTTCTAAAACTATGAAACATTTCAAAGATTCCTTTTCAGGCAAACATGTCCACCGTAAGATGAACCTAAGTAGGCTTGAATGGGGTTTCTAGGTGTAAGTATGTAGGACTAGTAGCATGCCAAAGTTTGTGCTATTGCCATTGAGAATGCATTGGGCGTTAAAGTTAAATAACTCAGAAACTACAAAACATTTCAAAGTAAAAAGTTCCAGCATGTGTCTCCACAGTAAGCTGAATTATAAAAAGTGTGAATGGAGTTTCTAGGTGAAAGTGCTTTTTTGACGTGCCAATATCTGCCATTGAGCCCCATTGTAAAATTCTCAAATTTGAAAGCACTATATTTCTAAAACTATGAAACATTTCAAAGATTCCTTTTCAGGCAAACATGTCCACCGTAAGATGAACCTAAGTAGGCTTGAATGGGGTTTCTAGGTGTAAGTATGTAGGACTAGTAGCATGCCAAAGTTTGTGCTATTGCCATTGAGAATGCATTGGGCGTTAAAGTTAAATAACTCAGAAACTACAAAACCTTTCAAAGTAAAAGGTTCCAGCATGTGTCTCCACAGTAAGCTGAATTATAAAAAGTGTGAATGGAGTTTCTAGGTGAAAGTGCTTTTTTGACGTGCCAATATCTGCCATTGAGCCCCATTGTAAAATTCTCAAATTTGAAAGCACTATATTTCTAAAACTATGAAACATTTCAAAGATTCCTTTTCAGGCAAACATGTCCACCGTAAGATGAACCTAAGTAGGCTTGAATGGGGTCTCTAGGTGTAAGTATGTAGGACTAGTAGCATGCCAAAGTTTGTGCTATTGCCATTGAGAATGCATTGGGCGTTAAAGTTAAATAACTCAGAAACTACAAAACCTTTCAAAGTAAAAAGTTCCAGCATGTGTCTCCACAGTAAGCTGAATTATAAAACGTGTGAATGGAGTTTCTAGGTGAAAGTGATTTTGACGTGCCACTATCTGCCATTATAAATTTCTCACATTTAAAGCACTATATTTCTAAAACTATGAAACATTTCAAAGATTCCTTTTCAGGCAAACATGTCCACCGTAAGATTAACCTAAATAGGTTTGAATGGGGATTCTACGTCTAAGTATGTAGGACTAGTAGCATGCCAAAGTTATAATTTTTTTCGGACGGCATACTATAGCATGTCGTTTTTCGTGATTTTGGACTATTTGAAAAAAAGATGAAAATCATGAAAACCCGACATACTATAGTTCATGGCTTCGGACGGCATACTATAGCATGTCGATTTTCATGATTTTGGAGGATTTGAAAAAAAGATGAAAATCATGAAAAACGTCATACTATAGTCCATGGTTTGGGACGGCATAATATATTATGTCATATTTTCATGATTTTGGGACACTATGTCAGAGCCAGGACTTGAACCTGCAGCCTCCTGATTACCAGGCAGGCTCTGTACCCAGTGAGCCACTGTGCATGCTGTACTTAAAAGGCCGAATAGATAATGACAGAAGAGCCAGAGACTTGTTTCCATTGTGGTTCATAAACATTCGAGCGTCTAGAGATAAACAACAGCAAAATAAACAATAGACAAATCTCCTGTTATTTTATTTTTTGTATTTTATTTTTGTATCAATGTTGTACTCAAAGGGAACAGCAGACTGCATTGTGGCAGGTAGCAAGTAGATCAGTGACTTAGCACACTGGCTGCATGATCTGGAGATAGTGGGTTCAAACCCCACTCAAATCTTTACTTGCCAAAATCTGCCATTGACCCCCATTCTGAATTTCTCAAATTTAAAAGCACTATATTTCTAAAACTATGAAACATTTCAAAGATTCCTTTTCAGGCAAACATGTCCACCGTAAGATGAACCTAAGTAGGCTTGAATGGGGTTTCTAGGTGTAAGTATGTAGGACTAGTAGCATGCCAAAGTTTGTGTTATTGCCATTGAGAATGCATTGGGCGTTAAAGTTAAATAACTCAGAAACTACAAAACATTTCAAAGTAAAAAGTTCCAGCATGTGTCTCCACAGTAAGCTGAATTATAAAAAGTGTGAATGGAGTTTCTAGGTG
The DNA here is from genome assembly GCF_951216825.1 of Electrona antarctica. NCBI lineage: Eukaryota > Metazoa > Chordata > Actinopteri > Myctophiformes > Myctophidae > Electrona > Electrona antarctica. The sequence continues at coordinate 53,083,494 of NC_136789.1, read as the reverse complement.
AAAGTGCTTTTTTGACGTGCCAATATCTGCCATTAAGCCCCATTGTAAAATTCTCAAATTTGAAAGCACTATATTTCTAAAACTATGAAACATTTCAAAGATTCCTTTTCAGGCAAACATGTCCACCGTAAGATGAACCTAAGTAGGCTTGAATGGGGTTTCTAGGTGTAAGTATGTAGGACTAGTAGCATGCCAAAGTTTGTGCTATTGCCATTGAGAATGCATTGGGCGTTAAAGTTAAATAACTCAGAAACTACAAAACCTTTCAAAGTAAAAAGTTCTAGCATGTGTCTCCACAGTAAGCTGAATTATAAAAAGTGTGAATGGAGTTTCTAGGTGAAAGTGCTTTTTTGACGTGCCAATATCTGCCATTGAGCCCCATTGTAAAATTCTCAAATTTGAAAGCACTATATTTCTAAAACTATGAAACATTTCAAAGATTCCTTTTCAGGCAAACATGTCCACCGTAAGATGAACCTAAGTAGGCTTGAATGGGGTTTCTAGGTGTAAGTATGTAGGACTAGTAGCATGCCAAAGTTTGTGCTATTGCCATTGAGAATGCATTGGGCGTTAAAGTTAAATAACTCAGAAACTACAAAACCTTTCAAAGTAAAAAGTTCCAGCATGTGTCTCCACAGTAAGCTGAATTATAAAAAGTGTGAATGGAGTTTCTAGGTGAAAGTGCTTTTTTGACGTGCCAATATCTGCCATTGAGCCCCATTGTAAAATTCTCAAATTTGAAAGCACTATATTTCTAAAACTATGAAACATTTCAAAGATTCCTTTTCAGGCAAACATGTCCACCGTAAGATGAACCTAAGTAGGCTTGAATGGGGTCTCTAGGTGTAAGTATGTAGGACTAGTAGCATGCCAAAGTTTGTGCTATTGCCATTGAGAATGCATTGGGCGTTAAAGTTAAATAACTCAGAAACTACAAAACATTTCAAAGTAAAAAGTTCCAGCATGTGTCTCCACAGTAAGCTGAATTATAAAAAGTGTGAATGGAGTTTCTAGGTGAAAGTGCTTTGTTGACGTGCCAATATCTGCCATTGAGCCCCATTGTAAAATTCTCAAATTTGAAAGCACTATATTTCTAAAACTATGAAACATTTCAAAGATTCCTTTTCAGGCAAACATGTCCACCGTAAGATGAACCTAAGTAGGCTTGAATGGGGTTTCTAGGTGTAAGTATGTAGGACTAGTAGCATGCCAAAGTTTGTGCTATTGCCATTGAGAATGCATTGGGCGTTAAAGTTAAATAACTCAGAAACTACAAAACCTTTCAAAGTAAAAAGTTCCAGCATCTGTCTCCACAGTAAGCTGAATTATAAAAAGTGTGAATGGAGTTTCTGGGTGAAAGTGCTTTTTTGACGTGCCAATATCTGCCATTGAGCCCCATTGTAAAATTCTCAAATTTGAAAGCACTATATTTCTAAAACTATGAAACATTTCAAAGATTCCTTTTCAGGCAAACATGCCCACCGTAATATGAACCTAAGTAGGCTTGAATGGGGTCTCTAGGTGTAAGTATGTAGGACTAGTAGCATGCCAAAGTTTGTGCTATTGCCATTGAGAATGCATTGGGCGTTAAAGTTAAATAACTCAGAAACTACAAAACCTTTCAAAGTAAAAAGTTCCAGCATGTGTCTCCACAGTAAGCTGAATTATAAAACGTGTGAATGGAGTTTCTAGGTGAAAGTGATTTTGACGTGCCACTATCTGCCATTATAAATTTCTCACATTTAAAGCACTATATTTCTAAAACTATGAAACATTTCAAAGATTCCTTTTCAGGCAAACATGTCCACCGTAAGATGAACCTAAATAGGTTTGAATGGGGATTCTAGGTGTAAGTATGTAGGACTAGTAGCATGCCAAAGTTATAATTTTTTTCGGACGGCATACTGTAGCATGTCGTTTTTCGTGATTTTGGACTATTTGAAAAAAAGATGAAAATCATGAAAAAACGACATACTATAGTTCATGGCTTCGGACGGCATACTATAGCATGTCATTTTTCGTGATTTTGGACTATTTGAAAAAAAGATGAAAATCATGAAAAAACGACATACTATAGTTCATGGCTTCGGACGGCATACTATAGCATGTCGATTTTCATGATTTTGGAGGATTTGAAAAAAAGATGAAAATCATGAAAAAACGACATACTATAGTCCATGGTTTGGGACGGCATAATATATTATGTCATATTTTCATGATTTTCGGATACTATGTCAGAGCCAGGACTTGAACCTGCAGCCTCCTGATTACCAGGCAGGCTCTGTACCCAGTGAGCCACTGTGCATGCTGTACTTAAAAGGCCGAATAGATAATGACAGAAGAGCCAGAGACTTGTTTCCATTGTGGTTCATAAACATTCGAGCGTCTAGAGATAAACAACAGAAAAAGAAACAATAGACAAAAATCTCCTGTTATTTTATTTTTTGTATTTTATTTTTGTATCAATGTTGTACTCAAAGGGAACAGCAGACTGCATTGTGGCAGGTAGCAAGTAGATCAGTGACTTAGCACACTGGCTGCATGATCTGGAGATAGTGGGTTCAAACCCCACTCAAATCTTTACTTGCCAAAATCTGCCATTGACCCCCATTCTGAATTTCCCAAATTTAAAAGCACTATATTTCTAAAACTATGAAACATTTCAAAGATTCCTTTTCAGGCAAACATGTCCACCGTAAGATGAACCTAAGTAGGCTTGAATGGGGTTTCTAGGTGTAAGTATGTAGGACTAGTAGCATGCCAAAGTTTGTGCTATTGCCATTGAGAATGCATTGGGCGTTAAAGTTAAATAACTCAGAAACTACAAAACCTTTCAAAGTAAAAAGTTCCAGCATGTGTCTCCACAGTAAGCTGAATTATAAAAAGTGTGAATGGAGTTTCTAGGTGAAAGTGCTTTTTTGACGTGCCAATATCTGCCATTGAGCCCCATTGTAAAATTCTCAAATTTGAAAGCACTATATTTCTAAAACTATGAAACATTTCAGAGATTCCTTTTCAGGCAAACATGTCCACCGTAAGATGAACCTAAGTAGGCTTGAATGGGGTTTCTAGGTGTAAGTATGTAGGACTAGTAGCATGCCAAAGTTTGTGCTATTGCCATTGAGAATGCATTGGGCGTTAAAGTTAAATAACTCAGAAACTACAAAACCTTTCAAAGTAAAAAGTTCCAGCATGTGTCTCCACAGTAAGCTGAATTATAAAAAGTGTGAATGGAGTTTCTAGGTGAAAGTGCTTTTTTGACGTGCCTATATCTGCCATTGAGCCCCATTGTAAAATTCTCAAATTTGAAAGCACTATATTTCTAAAACTATGAAACATTTCAAAGATTCCTTTTCAGGCAAACATGTCCACCGTAAGATGAACCTAAGTAGGCTTGAATGGGGTCTCTAGGTGTAAGTATGTAGGACTAGTAGCATGCCAATGTTTGTGCTATTGCCATTGAGAATGCATTGGGCGTTAAAGTTAAATAACTCAGAAACTACAAAACATTTCAAAGTAAAAAGTTCCAGCATGTGTCTCCACAGTAAGCTGAATTATAAAAAGTGTGAATGGAGTTTCTAGGTGAAAGTGCTTTGTTGACGTGCCAATATCTGCCATTGAGCCCCATTGTAAAATTCTCAAATTTGAAAGCACTATATTTCTAAAACTATGAAACATTTCAAAGATTCCTTTTCAGGCAAACATGTCCACCGTAAGATGAACCTAAGTAGGCTTGAATGGGGTTTCTAGGTGTAAGTATGTAGGACTAGTAGCATGCCAAAGTTTGTGCTATTGCCATTGAGAATGCATTGGGCGTTAAAGTTAAATAACTCAGAAATACAAAACCTTTCAAAGTAAAAAGTTCCAGCATCTGTCTCCACAGTAAGCTGAATTATAAAAAGTGTGAATGGAGTTTCTAGGTGAAAGTGCTTTTTTGACGTGCCAATATCTGCCATTGAGCCCCATTGTAAAATTCTCAAATTTGAAAGCACTATATTTCTAAAACTATGAAACATTTCAAAGATTCCTTTTCAGGCAAACATGTCCACCGTAAGATGAACCTAAATAGGTTTGAATGGGGATTCTAGGTGTAAGTATGTAGGACTAGTAGCATGCCAAAGTTATAATTTTTTTCGGACGGCATACTATAGCATGTCGTTTTTCGTGATTTTGGACTATTTGAAAAAAAGATGAAAATCATGAAAAAACGACATACTATAGTCCATGGCTTCGGACGGCATACTATAGCATGTCGTTTTTCATGATTTTGGAGGATTTGAAAAAAAGATGAAAATCATGAAAAAACTACATACTATAGTTCATGGCTTCGGACGGCATACTATAGCATGTCGTTTTTCATGATTTTGGAGGATTTGAAAAAAAGATGAAAATCATGAAAACACGACATACTATAGTTCATGGCTTCGGACGGCATACTATAGCATGTCGATTTTCATGATTTTGGAGGATTTGAAAAAAAGATGAAAATCATGAAAAAACGACATACTATAGTCCATGGTTTGGGACGGCATAATATATTATGTCATATTTTCATGATTTTGGGACACTATGTCAGAGCCAGGACTTGAACCTGCAGCCTCCTGATTACCAGGCAGGCTCTGTACCCAGTGAGCCACTGTGCATGCTGTTCTTAAAAGGCCGAATAGATAATGACAGAAGAGCCAGAGACTTGTTTCCATTGTGGTTCATAAACATTCGAGCGTCTAGAGATAAACAACAGCAAAAGAAACAATAGACAAAAATCTCCTGTTATTTTATTTTTTGTATTTTATTTTTGTATCAATGTTGTACTCAAAGGGAACAGCAGACTGCATTGTGGCAGGTAGCAAGTAGATCAGTGACTTAGCACACTGCCCGCATGATCTGGAGATAGTGGGTTCAAACCCCACTCAAATATTTACTTGCCAAAATCTGCCATTGACCCCCATTCTGAATTTCTCACATTTAAAAGCACTATATTTCTAAAACTATGAAACATTTCAAAGATTCCTTTTCAGGCAAACATGTCCACCGTAAGATGAACCTAAGTAGGCTTGAATGGGGTTTCTAGGTGTAAGTATGTAGGACTAGTAGCATGCCAAAGTTTGTGCTATTGCCATTGAGAATGCATTGGGCGTTAAAGTTAAATAACTCAGAAACTACAAAACATTTCAAAGTAAAAAGTTCCAGCATGTGTCTCCACAGTAAGCTGAATTATAAAAAGTGTGAATGGAGTTTCTAGGTGAAAGTGCTTTTTTGACGTGCCAATATCTGCAATTGAGCCCCATTGTAAAATTCTCAAATTTGAAAGCACTATATTTCTAAAACTATGAAACATTTCAAAGATTCCTTTTCAGGCAAACATGTCCACCGTAAGATGAACCTAAGTAGGCTTGAATGGGGTTTCTAGGTGTAAGTATGTAGGACTAGTAGCATGCCAAAGTTTGTGCTATTGCCATTGAGAATGCATTGGGCGTTAAAGTTAAATAACTCAGAAACTACAAAACCTTTCAAAGTAAAAAGTTCCAGCATGTGTCTCCACAGTAAGCTGAATTATAAAAAGTGTGAATGGAGTTTCTAGGTGAAAGTGCTTTTTTGACGTGCCAATATCTGCCATTGAGCCCCATTGTAAAATTCTCAAATTTGAAAGCACTATATTTCTAAAACTATGAAACATTTCAAAGATTCCTTTTCAGGCAAACATGTCCACCGTAAGATGAACCTAAGTAGGCTTGAATGGGGTCTCTAGGTGTAAGTATGTAGGACTAGTAGCATGCCAAAGTTTGTGCTATTGCCATTGAGAATGCATTGGGCGTTAAAGTTAAATAACTCAGAAACTACAAAACCTTTCAAAGTAAAAAGTTCCAGCATGTGTCTCCACAGTAAGCTGAATTATAAAACGTGTGAATGGAGTTTCTAGGTGAAAGTGATTTTGACGTGCCACTATCTGCCATTATAAATTTCTCACATTTAAAGCACTATATTTCTAAAACTATGAAACATTTCAAAGATTCCTTTTCAGGCAAACATGTCCACCGTAAGATTAACCTAAATAGGTTTGAATGGGGATTCTACGTGTAAGTATGTAGGACTAGTAGCATGCCAAAGTTATAATTTTTTTCGGACGGCATACTATAGCATGTCGTTTTTCGTGATTTTGGACTATTTGAAAAAAAGATGAAAATCATGAAAACCCGACATACTATAGTTCATGGCTTCGGACGGCATACTATAGCATGTCGATTTTCATGATTTTGGAGGATTTGAAAAAAATATGAAAATCATGAAAAAACGACATACTATAGTCCATGGTTTGGGACGGCATAATATATTATGTCATATTTTCATGATTTTGGGACACTATGTCAGAGCCAGGACTTGAACCTGCAGCCTCCTGATTACCAGGCAGGCTCTGTACCCAGTGAGCCACTGTGCATGCTGTACTTAAAAGGCCGAATAGATAATGACAGAAGAGCCAGAGACTTGTTTCCATTGTGGTTCATAAACATTCGAGCGTCTAGAGATAAACAACAGCAAAATAAACAATAGACAAATCTCCTGTTATTTTATTTTTTGTATTTTATTTTTGTATCAATGTTGTACTCAAAGGGAACAGCAGACTGCATTGTGGCAGGTAGCAAGTAGATCAGTGACTTAGCACACTGGCTGCATGATCTGGAGATAGTGGGTTCAAACCCCACTCAAATCTTTACTTGCCAAAATCTGCCATTGACCCCCATTCTGAATTTCTCAAATTTAAAAGCACTATATTTCTAAAACTATGAAACATTTCAAAGATTCCTTTTCAGGCAAACATGTCCACCGTAAGATGAACCTAAGTAGGCTTGAATGGGGTTTCTAGGTGTAAGTATGTAGGACTAGTAGCATGCCAAAGTTTGTGTTATTGCCATTGAGAATGCATTGGGCGTTAAAGTTAAATAACTCAGAAACTACAAAACATTTCAAAGTAAAAAGTTCCAGCATGTGTCTCCACAGTAAGCTGAATTATAAAAAGTGTGAATGGAGTTTCTAGGTGAAAGTGCTTTTTTGACGTGCCAATATCTGCCATTGAGCCCCATTGTAAAATTCTCAAATTTGAAAGCACTATATTTCTAAAACTATGAAACATTTCAAAGATTCCTTTTCAGGCAAACATGTCCACCATAAGATGAACCTAAGTAGGCTTGAATGGGGTCTCTAGGTGTAAGTATGTAGGACTAGTAGCATGCCAAAGTTTGTGCTATTGCCATTGAGAATGCATTGGGCGTTAAAGTTAAATAACTCAGAAACTACAAAACCTTTCAAAGTAAAAAGTTCCAGCATGTGTCTCCACAGTAAGCTGAATTATAAAACGTGTGAATGGAGTTTCTAGGTGAAAGTGATTTTGACGTGCCACTATCTGCCATTATAAATTTCTCACATTTAAAGCACTATATTTCTAAAACTATGAAACATTTCAAAGATTCCTTTTCAGGCAAACATGTCCACCGTAAGATTAACCTAAATAGGTTTGAATGGGGATTCTACGTGTAAGTATGTAGGACTAGTAGCATGCCAAAGTTATAATTTTTTTCGGACGGCATACTATAGCATGTCGTTTTTCGTGATTTTGGACTATTTGAAAAAAAGATGAAAATCATGAAAACCCGACATACTATAGTTCATGGCTTCGGACGGCATACTATAGCATGTCGATTTTCATGATTTTGGAGGATTTGAAAAAAAGATGAAAATCATGAAAAAACGACATACTATAGTCCATGGTTTGGGACGGCATAATATATTATGTCATATTTTCATGATTTTGGGACACTATGTCAGAGCCAGGACTTGAACCTGCAGCCTCCTGATTACCAGGCAGGCTCTGTACCCAGTGAGCCACTGTGCATGCTGTACTTAAAAAGCCGAATAGATAATGACAGAAGAGCCAGAGACTTGTTTCCATTGTGGTTCATAAACATTCGAGCGTCTAGAGATAAACAACAGCAAAATAAACAATAGACAAATCTCCTGTTATTTTATTTTTTGTATTTTATTTTTGTATCAATGTTGTACTCAAAGGGAACAGCAGACTGCATTGTGGCAGGTAGCAAGTAGATCAGTGACTTAGCACACTGGCTGCATGATCTGGAGATAGTGGGTTCAAACCCCACTCAAATCTTTACTTGCCAAAATCTGCCATTGACCCCCATTCTGAATTTCTCAAATTTAAAAGCACTATATTTCTAAAACTATGAAACATTTCAAAGATTCCTTTTCAGGCAAACATGTCCACCGTAAGATGAACCTAAGTAGGCTTGAATGGGGTTTCTAGGTGTAAGTATGTAGGACTAGTAGCATGCCAAAGTTTGTGTTATTGCCATTGAGAATGCATTGGGCGTTAAAGTTAAATAACTCAGAAACTACAAAACATTTCAAAGTAAAAAGTTCCAGCATGTGTCTCCACAGTAAGCTGAATTATAAAAAGTGTGAATGGAGTTTCTAGGTGAAAGTGCTTTTTTGACGTGCCAATATCTGCCATTGACCCCCATTCTGAATTTCTCAAATTTAAAAGCACTATATTTCTAAAACTATGAAACATTTCAAAGATTCCTTTTCAGGCAAACATGTCCACCGTAAGATGAACCTAAGTAGGCTTGAATGGGGTTTCTAGGTGTAAGTATGTAGGACTATAGTAGCATGCCAAAGTTTGTGTTATTGCCATTGAGAATGCATTGGGCGTTAAAGTTAAATAACTCAGAAACTACAAAACATTTCAAAGTAAAAAGTTCCAGCATGTGTCTCCACAGTAAGCTGAATTATAAAAAGTGTGAATGGAGTTTCTAGGTGAAAGTGCTTTTTTTACGTGCCAATATCTGCCATTGAGCCCCATTGTAAAATTCTCAAATTTGAAAGCACTATATTTCTAAAACTATGAAACATTTCAAAGATTCCTTTTCAGGCAAACATGTCCACCGTAAGATGAACCTAAGTAGGCTTGAATGGGGTTTCTAGGTGTAAGTATGTAGGACTAGTAGCATGCCAAAGTTTGTGTTATTGCCATTGAGAATGCATTGGGCGTTAAAGTTAAATAACTCAGAAACTACAAAACATTTCAAAGTAAAAAGTTCCAGCATGTGTCTCCACAGTAAGCTGAATTATAAAAAGTGTGAATGGAGTTTCTAGGTGAAAGTGCTTTTTTGACGTGCCAATATCTGCCATTGAGCCCCATTGTAAAATTCTCAAATTTGAAAGCACTATATTTCTAAAACTATGAAACATTTCAAAGATTCCTTTTCAGGCAAACATGTCCACCGTAAGATGAACCTAAGTAGGCTTGAATGGGGTTTCTAGGTGTAAGTATGTAGGACTAGTAGCATGCCAAAGTTTGTGCTATTGCCATTGAGAATGCATTGGGCGTTAAAGTTAAATAACTCAGAAACTACAAAACCTTTCAAAGTAAAAAGTTCCAGCATGTGTCTCCACAGTAAGCTGAATTATAAAAAGTGTGAATGGAGTTTCTAGGTGAAAGTGCTTTTTTGACGTGCCAATATCTGCCATTGAGCCCCATTGTAAAATTCTCAAATTTGAAAGCACTATATTTCTAAAACTATGAAACATTTCAAAGATTCCTTTTCAGGCAAACATGTCCACCGTAAGATGAACCTAAGTAGGCTTGAATGGGGTCTCTAGGTGTAAGTATGTAGGACTAGTAGCATGCCAAAGTTTGTGCTATTGCCATTGAGAATGCATTGGGCGTTAAAGTTAAATAACTCAGAAACTACAAAACATTTCAAAGTAAAAAGTTCCAGCATGTGTCTCCACAGTAAGCTGAATTATAAAACGTGTGAATGGAGTTTCTAGGTGAAAGTGCTTTGTTGACGTGCCAATATCTGCCATTGAGCCCCATTGTAAAATTCTCAAATTTGAAAGCACTATATTTCTAAAACTATGAAACATTTCAAAGATTCCTTTTCAGGCAAACATGTCCACCGTAAGATGAACCTAAGTAGGCTTGAATGGGGTTTCTAGGTGTAAGTATGTAGGACTAGTAGCATGCCAAAGTTTGTGCTATTGCCATTGAGAATGCATTGGGCGTTAAAGTTAAATAACTCAGAAACTACAAAACCTTTCAAAGTAAAAAGTTCCAGCATCTGTCTCCACAGTAAGCTGAATTATAAAAAGTGTGAATGGAGTTTCTAGGTGAAAGTGCTTTTTTGACGTGCCAATATCTGCCATTGAGCCCCATTGTAAAATTCTCAAATTTGAAAGCACTATATTTCTAAAACTATGAAACATTTCAAAGATTCCTTTTCAGGCAAACATGTCCACCGTAAGATGAACCTAAATAGGTTTGAATGGGGATTCTAGGTGTAAGTATGTAGGACTAGTAGCATGCCAAAGTTATAATTTTTTTCGGACGGCATACTATAGCATGTCGTTTTTCGTGATTTTGGACAATTAGAAAAAAAGATGAAAATCATGAAAAAACGACATACTATAGTTCATGGCTTCGGACGGCATACTATAGCATGTCGTTTTACATGATTTTGGAGGATTTGAAAAAAAGATGAAAATCATGAAAAAACGACATACTATAGTCCATGGCTTCGGACGGCATAATATATTATGTCATATTTTCATGATTTTGGGACACTATGTCAGAGCCAGGACTTGAACCTGCAGCCTCCTGATTACCAGGCAGGCTCTGTACCCAGTGAGCCACTGTGCATGCTGTTCTTTAAAGGCCGAATAGATAATGACAGAAGAGCCAGAGACTTGTTTCCATTGTGGTTCATAAACATTCAAGCGTCTAGAGATAAACAACAGCAAAAGAAACAATAGACAAATCTCCTGTTATTTTATTTTTTGTATTTTATTTTTGTATCAATGTTGTACTCAAAGGGAACAGCAGACTGCATTGTGGCAGGTAGCAAGTAGATCAGTGACTTAGCACACTGGCTGCATGATCTGGCCGGTCGTGTATAGTCGGCACAGCCGGACAGCCAATGAAACGAAGGCTTGCCTTTGTTGCCAGGCAGTTTTGCCATCTTTTTCACCCAATCAGAATTTTTCACTTTTCTATGTAGGTGATTTGGAGACTGGAGTTCGATTCCCCCTCATGGAAGATAGATCCATAGTTAAAGTTAGTTATTGACCTGTTAACTGCCTGGTAATTGCATACCTGGATGTAAAATAATAATAAAATATGTTGAGTTGTAATTTTACCACTGTGTCTGTGACTTATTTCTCTGCCCTTGATTTTCTATACTGCTGTAAATTTACATTGTCAGTAGTTATGATTGAATTGATGAATTTGGATAATTCTTTCCATCTAGATGACCAAGTTGGTTCCGGGGACCCTCAGGGGTCCTTGAGGGAGTTCCAGGGGGTCCCCATGCAGCTAAATGATAGTTAGTAACCAAATGGACCGTTATGGTTCTGTAACTCAGAGTGTACAAATGGAACCAAATGGTTCCATTTGTACACTCTCATAGTTAAATTAACATTGATTTAAAAACAAAAATTGGGGGACCCAGAGATAGAAATACCAGAAATGGGGGTCCGTAGACTAATGCATGTCAAACTGGGGGGGTCCTTGAAATTAAACGGGTTGAGAATCACTGCTATAGCCGGGAAAAAAAGGAAAGAATATCTCTTATGGGGGGTCCCTGGCATATGTTTTCAAATGGGGGTCTGCGGGCTAATTAGTGTCAATTTGGGGGTCCTTGACATGAAAAAGTTTGGGAACCATTGGTAGATAGCAGTAGTACTCATCATCATTGCCATCTAGTGGCTGTTATAAATCAAAGCACAGCAAATGGAAGGCAGCCTCTGTAGACATTTTTAAAGCTCAGCTCAAGACCCACTTCTACACCCTTGCTTTTAATTGATTTATTTGTCTTTTTAAAAAAAGTTATTCATGTCCTCACTGTATTGTTTATGCCCTGCCTTTCTTTCTTTTTTGTGTAAAGCACTTTGAGCTGCATTTCATGTCATGAAAGGTGCTATACAAATAAAGTTTTTTTTTTTTTTTTTATTAGCAACAAAACATTTCTGTTGAACTCTGTGAAATTACACAACTCTTATATACATACAAAGATAAAGATAAATAGTATTAGAAAATAGATAAAATATCAAAAAACTGTGGGATACAATATATAGTGCAAATGTATCGGCTAGCAGCAGTTGAAATCCCATCCTAAAAATAAAACAAATGAAGAATGTATGTAACAGAATTTCTTTATACAGATGTAATTTGCTGTAAGCAGTGTATGGGTATAAACAGTGTACACACAATGATTTGTATTCCTTAAGGTGCTTCCATTGCATTCCTTTCAGAGTGCATTCTCTCTCTGTAGAAAAGGCTCTGGCAGTGGAAAAGTACTGAGCCAATTGAACACTATGGCAACCCCAGCCTAGGCTTGATTAGGGGAATTCCATACACCTGCTAAAGCCCCCACACCTGTATCTTGATTAGAGCAGTCTCCAAACTCCCCACTCAGTCACTCTCCAGCTCACTCACTCACACAGACAGTCATTCCAAGCAGAGACTCTCCACTTCACCAGGACTTTTCCTCCTTTCCACCGTTCAAGATCACTACAGTCCTTCCAATGTGTGTGCGTAGATGCACATATGTAAGTTTCCTTGTACTTTGAGTTAGATGTTTACAGACAGGTGAATTTATACTTTAGTTGTATTAGGAGGAATGTTTGTGAGCCATGTTAATTCCTAGCCTCCATTAGCCGTGTGCATTATTAGCCAATGCTCTGTGCATTTAATGTCAGTTGGTAGTTATTTAAGCCAAACTGTGATTTATGTTTATGATGATTGCATATTGATGTTGAATGTTATTCCTGTCTCTACTTGTAAACTGTGATTGATATTATTATTATTGTCTTCTGTTTTAGACCACACACATCCAATGTTATGCCCATGTACCCTGTGTTACCAGTAAAGCACGCTGTGATTTCAAGTCCTGTGTCCGTGTTCTGATCGACACCCCATACTGGTGAAAGTATCCAAACCACCCACCGTACTCCACTACAATTTGGTCCTTCGAGCCGGATCAGTTATCAGTATGGCTTCAGGAAAAGAGACCCCCCGGCGTTCCACACGTCCTAGTCACCCACCATCTCACCTAGGTGATTATCACATGAGCTACCAGATGTCGACACAGTCACAGGTACATGGGCATGAAGAGGAGGAAACGAGGAGAGCGTATGAATCACCTCGGACCCACATTAGCCCCCAGGAAATGATGCTACAGCAAATACTGGAGACAGCTCGTCAGCAAAGCGAGATAGCTCGTCAGCAAAGCGAGACTGCTAAGCAACAAAGTGAGACGGCTAAACAACAGAGCGAGATTGCAGAACAAGTAATCAAATCCCATTCCGCCCGGTCCTCCGCCCGAAGCTCCAGACAGGCCTCTGCACGCCACTCCCTTCAGTCTTCAGTAAGGTCGTCCAGACAAGTGTCACGACAGCAGTCCCCGACTCGCCTCCTACAGGTTAGTTATCCAGAGCAGTCCCGCTCTCCACACCAAGCCCGAGCTGAAGATAGTCAAGTTTCATTAGCCGCAGAACTGTCTGAGCGATTAAGCACCATTCCACAAGACAAAGAGCAGTCCACACTGCCTCCGCCAGTGGAGGAGGACGATGAGGACGAAGATGAAGAGGACGATGAAGACGATGAGGAAGAGAAAGAGGATGATGAAGCTTCGCTGTCATGTCACTCACGCATCTCACAAGTCGTCGCACAGTCATCTATTCCAAAGCCCCCAGACTCTATTAAGTCAGCTGTTCACAAGTCCTCACCAGTTGCTACCCAGTCAGCTGTCCCCAAGCAGGAGTTTCATACACGCCAACAACCTCAATCGACCCCTCAAGGCAGGTTGCCTGATAACCCAAGTCAGCTTAGTCATCAGTTAAAGTCAGTCAAACCAGACCCAGGCCCCCCTCAACAACAACGTGGGTTTTCCTTCCCAACGCACTCTGGGCCATATCCTCAGCCTAACCCCGGTTACCCTCAAGTTAACCCAAGTGGCTTCGCACAATATCCCCCTGTGATGTTGATGCCACCGCAGCTCCAGGTAGAGGGTCCAACCTTCCCAGACTTTACCAAGGAGGACAGAGCTCAGTATGTTGAACTCCGCCTTGCTCTTCGCACTCTCCTGCAACCCAGCCAACCTGAGCATTACAAGTATGCCATCTTACTGAAACACGTCAAAGTCCCAACAGCCCATCGACTCATCCTAGCACATGCAGAATCCAGGACCCCTTACACTCTTGCCTTAGAGACTCTTGATGATCGGTATGGCCGTCCATACCAGTATGCTCTACGGGAGATAGAGGAACTGGAGTATCTTCCCCCTATAAGAGATGATAGAGCCTTAGATGACTTCTCCACCAGAGTCCAGTCACTGGTTGGGATGTTAAGGTCCCTAGGTAAGGATGGCAAGGAAGAGCTGCGATGTGGCTCCAATGTCAACCGTCTCTTAGGCCGACTTCCCAAAGAGAAACAAGAACGGTTCCGTCGCCATCAGTATTACAAAGACCCACATAAGCTCAAGTTCACCCTGATTGAATTTTCCGACTGGTTGAGATCAGAGGTCAGATGTCTGGATTTTGACTACACCAAGCAACTCACCGAGGAGAGGAAGATCAAAACCAGATGGAGATCCGAGACCACAACTCTGCTCCAGGGGACTTCAAACCCGACCCCAGTCACCACACCAGCCCCATTTCCCCAATCACATCTCAGTGAGCCCACTAATGTTGTGAAAGGGAAAAGCCATTGTGCCTACTGTGAGATGGAACATCACCTTAGCCAATGTCCAGAATTTTCCAAATTGACCAAGGAGCAGATCACAGACTGGGTGAAGACAAATAAGAGATGCTGGCGGTGCGGCCGCAACCATTTTGCATCAGCTTGTGACCTTAAGAAACCCTGTCCTTTGTGTAAGTCCAAACACCTTGCTGTTCTCCATGATGTGAATCAGAGGGATCAAGTGAATCACAAGCCTGTCGACACCACAATGTTTGCTGCCTCCTCTGCCGATGTCAGCCCCTCATCTGAATGTCTCTATGTCGACCAGTCTAGTGCTTCAAACCAAGTGATGCTCAAGGTTGTTAGGGTCAACCTGCATTACAAGGACAAAGTACTGGATACCTACGCCATCTTGGATGATGGGTCTGATAGAACGATCCTGCTCCCATTTGCAGCCCAGTACCTTGACATTGAAGGTCATCCTGAAGATCTCCCACTCCGGACAATACACAAGGGTGTGTCAAAACTGCATGGTTTTTGTGTATCCTTCCATGTTTCCGCACCAGCACCTTACCAGAAACTCCACAAAATCCAGAATGCCTTTACAGCACCACAGCTTGGTCTTGCTGAGTACACATACCCCATTTCCCATCTCCAGACCAAGTACCGACACCTCCAAGGCCTCCCACTCTCCCCAATCAACTGTGCTCAACCAACTTTGCTGATCGGCTCTGATCATGTGAACCTGATTGCAGCACTGAAGCCAATGAGAATGGGTCCACCTGGTGGACCAGCTGCAGTAAAGACCCGCCTTGGTTGGGTGCTCCAAGGCCCAGCTAATTACCTCAGTAAACAACTCCCATCCTCCTACTGCCTATTCACTTCAGCAACATCATCAGATGCTCAGCTGTACAAACAGGTTGAGCGACCGTGGCAACTTGATGTCATCCAGAAACAGGAGACAGAGGGATATGTCGCAAAGCTCCAAGTCAGTACAGAAGAAGCCCCAGTCCTTGCACTCACTTCTTCGGCCCCAACTCTTGGCGTTCCTCTGGAGGTTTTCACTTCCTACGAGGATCCGGTAGAGTCCACCTGTCAGGCCCTTCACGGGGCGGCCTCCACTACTGAGGCACCTACAGCTGATGATTGTGTATTGGCAGAAACTAAGATCCTCCAGAAGGCACAGCTGGACAGCTCCGGAATGGATCTGAAGAAAGTATCAAGTGTGAGACCAGCACTACCCATCCGCCAGCATGTCACACTGTTCCCACAAATGAATGTGTCCCTCGGACTCATCCGAGTCGGAGGACAGTCACGCTGCATCAGTGAGTTAGAGGAAGGAGTCATCCATCCGATAGCCCAGCACCAAAAACACCCCACCGCCCAGACGACTGTCCGTCAGTATCACCAAACCACCAGACCACCAGAAAATGGGTGTGCCCTCTGGGCAGAGGGACGCTGTTTCTGCAAGGTCCAACCGGATAACGACCCAAACAAGATGGAAGATCCACCGCCGGAGGCACCAGATCCTCCTCCCCCTGCCCCCCTACCTACTTCAGCCAATCCTCAGCTCAAAGGAGTGATCAAGGCAAACCCTCAGCAGGAGGTACCGAGCCCCAATGACCTACCAGTTGTTATCAATCCAGCAGATGACAACAAGATCAAATTGAGCATTTTCTTTAGAGCTAATTCACGTGGTGAATTAGGGGGCGGCTGTAGAAAAGGCTCTGGCAGTGGAAAAGTACTGAGCCAATTGAACACTATGGCAACCCCAGCCTAGGCTTGATTAGGGGAATTCCATACACCTGCTAAAGCCCCCACACCTGTATCTTGATTAGAGCAGTCTCCAAACTCCCCACTCAGTCACTCTCCAGCTCACTCACTCACACAGACAGTCATTCCAAGCAGAGACTCTCCACTTCACCAGGACTTTTCCTCCTTTCCACCGTTCAAGATCACTACAGTCCTTCCAATGTGTGTGCGTAGATGCACATATGTAAGTTTCCTTGTACTTTGAGTTAGATGTTTACAGACAGGTGAATTTATACTTTAGTTGTATTAGGAGGAATGTTTGTGAGCCATGTTAATTCCTAGCCTCCATTAGCCGTGTGCATTATTAGCCAATGCTCTGTGCATTTAATGTCAGTTGGTAGTTATTTAAGCCAAACTGTGATTTATGTTTATGATGATTGCATATTGATGTTGAATGTTATTCCTGTCTCTACTTGTAAACTGTGATTGATATTATTATTATTGTCTTCTGTTTTAGACCACACACATCCAATGTTATGCCCATGTACCCTGTGTTACCAGTAAAGCACGCTGTGATTTCAAGTCCTGTGTCCGTGTTCTGATCGACACCCCATACTGGTGAAAGTATCCAAACCACCCACCGTACTCCACTACACTCTCTATGAAAAAAGTTTTAGTCATTTGTTTTTATCAACACTTGTATGTGTGTGCGTGCGTGTGTGCATGCGTGTGTGTGTTCCTCAGGCACAGTAGAGGCGTACAGACAGTTGGACTGTGAGGTGATGTGGCAGCCCTCCTCCTCGCCTCCAGAAGGAGATTTTGACCTGTGCGTCCATGAAGGCAGCGCCCAACGCCTGCACTGCGTTGCCACGGTCTGCCGCTCACTCACTCGTTAACTAAAACACCTAAAACAGGAAGGGAAAGCATATTGTTTTTTAAATGACCGGTTAGTTTGATTAGAAAGTTCTGCATTGTCCCTATAAGTCATGCATCAAATCACAAAACGTGTCGGCTGAGTAGAGATACAGAATGGATTCTTCTAATGGTTTGTTTGATTTATTGATTGAATACTTTAATAACAGCTTGCAAAGAAGTACAGAGATACAGATAATGCTAAAAGGATAACACAGGCCTTGTTTCCATTCTGGTTATATGTATTCAACTCATCAAGCGTGGGCAGTGTGTGTACTATACAGGCTACACATCTGTCAGACCCCACTTCTGCATTGCTGTACTGAAACGTCACACCTGTCCTCAGACGATTGAGGGTTGTCCACTCCATGCAGGGCAGGTGCTGGCTGGCCAGGAACATCTGTGGGATCCTTGATGTAGTGGTGAAGCCTGGATGTTCTGCTGCCTTGCACTGATCCCTCCATCTCGCCATCACCCAGGAAGCCTTGGAGGTGTCAGCTGGTGTTGTGTGAAGCAGTTCCTGAGCCTGTGTGGCAAAGGGGCACAGGGACTGGTGTTTTAAGGATTATGTTGTACTTTAGCTATTGAAAAATAGCAGATCTACAAGCTCATAGCGCAGTGCTGCACTACGAGCTTGTAGATCTGCTATGTTTGGAAAATCTTGAAAATGTGGCGCAAATATTAGAATATATATTCTTTCAGAGCGAACGTTTTAAACTCCAATCTTTGCTTACGGGGGAAGACGACTTGCAGCAAGCTATACACCTTGAAAAGTACAGTCATGACTCTTACTAAACACCAAAACTCAAGTGTACACTTAAACTGTATGTTGGCTTGTTTACTGTTGAGTGAGAGACCCACAGTTTGGAAAACACTGCATTAGCTGTCTGGGTGTTATACATATTGATATGACAATTAAAATTGTATTGCTATATCACACAAATGATGTTGTATTACTGTTGTATGGTAGACAATATATTTGGGTTTCAAGTGTGGTCATCTGAACACAGCGTCTTTACACTCTAGTGAAATAGTGCATTTCATATTTAATGTAAACATACAAAGAGGACTAAGGCGAGGCAGTCAGCAGGTCACAGCGCTGTAGGGCTTCGAACCCTATATCCAGCAGAAGCTCGGATAGTACTCTACCAGTGCTTTTTTTGCTTTGCAACACCATGCCTTTACTTGCATGTGAATTATTGATGACACCATGATAGGAGTACAATAACTTTGCATTGTGAATAAAACATATTAACCACAGTGTGGTTGCAGTGTAATGCTAACGATGTAATCACAGGGCTGTCTGCTTCATGTATTATAATTAAAAGTGCATTCTGGTATTGTGAATCAATGTACTTAAATGAAAGCACCAACTTCAGTGTTTACTGACTGACCTATAATAACAATATAGCCTCCAATAGCACAGCGAGGGGTCCGGGGACCCCCAGATTTTGTAAATAGCATCAACATCAGCTAAAGCCACTATAAAGCCTATTTGAAACTAGGCGATCTACGAGCTTGTTGATCAGCTATTTTCAACAAATCAGACCATTAAACTCAGTCAAATAAATGTTAAATCATGAAATATAACATCGGGTCTTGTGTAGGGTCTAAGGAGTAAACACTGATACAGTGAGTTATTATTTTGTCTGCTGGTTGCATGAGTTCAGCTCCATGTACAGTAACAGCTCAGCACAGTACTCAATTAACAGATCCCTGATCGATCTAAAAACGAATCCACTATGCCCCAAGACATATAAGCATTAAAACGTTTCCTTTGACAAGTCAGAGAGTGATCTGTTCGTGCCCATTGAGCCATACAACGTCTGTTTACAACGATGCTAACACGCTAATTCGATTAGCATCCCTTCCTTTGTCAAAGACGTGCAAAATAAAAAATCTGTCAATGTATACACATTATGTTACACGTCTTTATCGGCGTTTCTGTGGTCGAGACAATGCATTGTACCGACCTGTCAGTTTCTGCTGCTGCTCGGGACTTCATGTATATGACGTAAACATTAAACAGGCAGAGAGACATATATGAATCCAGGCATTAATCTCGTCCAAAAATATATAAAACGTAAACGCCAAAATCGCGAGAGAGTCAGCTATTCATTACAAAATATTTCACAGACCTTGATGTGATTGTTCGCTGTGATAAAGTAACACAAAGGTGATGATGATGATGAGCAAGAAAAAATACAACGAGACGAGAGGATAAACATAACTCGAGAGAAGAACAGAGGCATTTGGCAGCGACATTCAGAACAGCGCCACAGCCAGCCCATCCACACCCACTCTGTGGCCAGACGTATATTACATCGGCAGTGAGATTAGGACAGCGCCACAGCCAGCCCATCCACACCCACTCTGTGGCCAGACATATATTACATCGGTACCGAAGTTTAGGACAGCGCCGCGGCCGCCGTCCGCACCCACGTTGCGGCCGGAAGCGGTACTGCGCCCGTAGTGAAAATTCACTACCGTAGAGAATGAACGGGACCTCGTTTAGGGCCGTTTAGCTAAACAATGATCTGGAGATAGTGGGTTCAAACCCCACTCAAATCTTTACTTGCCAAAATCTGCCATTGATTTTTGGCACGTAAAAAAAACACTTTCACCTAAAAACTCCAATCTTGAGGTTTGAACCTGCGAGTGCTGCAGTGTAAACATACAGGTGTCAGTGATTTATCTGCTCCACCATCACAGATTTCCGTGCGCTTTTATCTTCTTTTTTCATCAAAGTAAAGTTTCAGTGTATAGAGCAGAGTGGGATTTGAACCCACAATGTCTGGATCATGTAGACAGATGCTTAACACTGTGAGCTATCACGCTCTCTGGGCAGTATCATGCGTGTCTTAAGTACCAGGTCTTATGACTTAACTTAAGACCTGGAGGCGTGGTCAATGCTGTTTGGCCACTCAGAATAGCCAAATGGCATTGATCACGCCTCCAGGTCTTACGTTTAGTAATAAGACCTGGTACTTAAGACACACATAATACTGCCCTCTGTGTTCTATAATGGTTTCTCCATGATAACAAAGCACTAAAGACACGTGATGGAACCGCAAACACTGTTCTCCCAAGGAACCATATAAGGTGACAACCAGAAGAACAACCTAAATCAGAAGCGAAACTATGAAGAATCTCAGAGAGCTCAGTGGCTTCCAGTGTTAAGGCAATGTCTATGTGAGCCAGAGGTTGTGAGTTCAAACCCAGCTGAGCACTGTGTACTTTCACCCTGGAGCATGTTTTGGAGAAGAACACTGGAAAGAGATGGAAAGCTGAGGTGGTTCTCAAAGAGCATGGAACCTAAAAACTAAATCATAGTCTGGTAGGAATTCCTCGTATGTCCAAAACCGTTACTTTTTTTAAATTATTATTTTATTAAAAGTATTGAAAATAACAGAGCTACAAGCTCACAATGCGTTGTGTCCTTGTAGATCTGCTATTTTATTACCTATGAATTAGGATGTTATAGTTTACAAAGAAAACGTGTGCATTTGAAATAGGGAGATACAAGGAATCGGGTATATCGTCCATAAAAATACCATATCGGTATCGGATCGGTATCAAAATGAGCCAGATTACTTTCACCGATATTGATGACGCAATATTAATCTGACCGTCAATGGCTAAATTCTACATTTAATTTGTGTACTCATCTCATATAGTAGTCATTCAGTAGTGAAAACATAGACACTTGGAAAAAAGAGTAGTATACATCTATTGATAGATTGAATACTTTATTAACAGGCTTTGGGCCAAGCCCCTATAGGGCCTATAGGCTTGTTTCCATTGCCGTCCTTTGTATTATTATACAAATTATTATTATGGGAATCTGTAAGAATCGGTATCGGCAGATATGACCCTGCAAATAATCCAAGATCGGATATCGGTCAGAATTTCATAACCGTGCACGTTGCACCCCTAATATTTATGCCTTAAAGGCCTAGTAGTTCTCCCAAAACATGACTAATTTATTTTCTATCACACCGCATGAAGCCTTGAAGTTGTTTTCATCACATTCCTATAAGCCAATAATTTGATGAGGGGCAGCACCTCTAGTCTCCTTGAATGGGCAGTGTGGAGTGAACATGGCACCTGTGTGAGTTCTGAAGCATCAAATATGCATGATGTGGGACGCCGTCAGGGTGGAAAACCTGTATGTCCAAAACCTTGTCTTTTCAGGAAATTGTCCCTGTCGTGTCGGGTGGAAACCACGTAATGTCCGAAACTGTTCACTCTTCGGGATTCAAATTCAAAAGCGTCAAAAGTAGCAGATCCACAAGCTCCAAACTCCTTGCTTCACACCACGTTTCAAGCTTATATAGATAGATCTGCTACTTTCAACGCTTTTGTGTGACGCTGTGTATAGCGTGGTCACTCTGCTCTGTGATTGGCTGAACATCACATAACGGTTGTGCCACATGAGCCAATATAAGTGACAGAGAGGGAGGTTTGGGGAGAGAGAGAGGGGTATATTAGCGCGGGGGAGATGTAGAGAGGTGTAGGGAAGGAGCAGAGTAATAATAGTAAGAGACTGGCGACACTAGCGTTGACTCTCATTGTAACAATGGAATGCGGAAGTGCTCATTCTATCTCAATGGGATAGTTCCATCCATAGGAGCAATGTTTGGAACTATAGCCCATAAGGCACCCGCTTTGCGGCGAGATCAAAGCGTGTTGCTACTCTCCTGCTCTACACTCTGGAAGGGAGTTAGGCCTCACTCAGACCTTTACTGCATGTTGTGTGTTGTGTAGTGTCATGGCCGTGTAGTGTCATGGCATCCAGAAAGATTTGCCAATGCATTTCCAATGGAAGTGACATGGTTTGTAGTCCACATTTTGGACTACAAGCTGTTGTATGGCTTTCGGCTGTGTTTCGACTGCGCCCCTCCCCCTCATACAACACAAATGTTGTGTCAAACCATGTCACTCCCATTGGAAATGCATTGGGGCGGCCATGACACTACACGGCCATGACACTACACAACACACAACATGCAGTAAAGGTCTGAGTGAGGCCGTAGAGATAGAGAGGAGGGGGAGAGAGAGTGGAGCCAATATAAGTACGGGAAAGAGGTGGGGGAGAGAGAGGGAGGGAGAGATATGAGGTTTCTGCCCACCATGTGGAGAAGGCGGCTGCGGCGTGGAATGGAGGGATTAACACAGAACGAATAAGTAATGAGGCTGACATCAGTCTGACATGATAAACAGCGGTATCTTTATTATGAATACTGCATACAGATTATTAGCCTAACAACACACAGAAATGGTCATCAAAAAACATACTTTCTAATTCCTCGATCTGTTCAAAAACTACTTTAAAAAAAATACCTTCAATATGAAGAGCGTATTTTTATTGTATTATCTTTTTTTTTTTAAAGGACTTAATATACCACTTTTAACATTGATACCGGGTCTTTTTTTATGTTGTTTTTTTGTTTCTTTCTCTCACTGGCTTCCCGTAATATCTGATAGCCATTTTGTGCCATTTATAGTTTTTTTTTTACCTCTGCCATACATTTCTGGTGTATGTTGAAAAAAAAAAGAAAAAAGAAAAGAATCTACAAGCTCATAAGCTCTTGACCTCTGATACGTTTGAAAAACCATGAAAATGTGGCGCAAATCTTTGAATATATATTCTTTCAGAGCGAACGTTTTTGAACTCAAATCTTCTAGGAGAGTCCCTGGAACAACATATTTTCAGGAGGGGGTCCGCGGCCAAATACAGATGATTCTGGGGGTCCTTGACATGAAAAAGGTTGAGCACCACCGACATAGAAACATAGGTGTTTCAGAAAACCTTTAGGATTTAGAATACTTTTTTAAATCGGCCTCAAGTCTAAATGGGTGAAGAGCAGACGGGCCTATCATTCACCTGTTGCATTATGACGAGGGATGCATTCTGGCCCGATGTTTAAAATGACTATTGGGCCGACAGGATAGCCAAAATTGACTGACTCCGCTCGGGTAGTGCTGTGGTAAAGTTGACCGTATCCACCGTGGAGCACCTGGTTTTGTCGAGCGCCCATTACCAACACGGATGATATTTGTACACATACTCATACGTAGGGCTGTCACAATTAGCACACAATCACTATTACACGGTGGGCTTGTGGTTAGAGTGTCCGCCCTGAAACTGGGAGGTCGGGGGTTCGATCCCCGGTCGGGTCATACCAAAGACTGTAAAAATGAGACCCAATGTCTCCCTGCTTGGCACTCAGCATGAATGGGTTGGATTGGAGGGGTCAAATCAACTAATCAAATGATTCCGGGGAAGATGGGTCAAATGCGGAGAACAAATTTCACTGCGGTTAGAACAATGCAATGCAAGACATAAACGTAGACCAGGGACAAACGCACACACATTTCTCTGACAGTTTGACAAAAGGCCAGATAAAAGATACATTTAGGTGCATCCCTTGATTATGACACAACAGTGAACGCTTTGCGGTAATACAAGAGCAACCCGGAACGGAAGCTTCTATTAAAATGGGCTTGAATGTTTTGTTTCCGTTCAAACGATTTAACATTTTCAGATATTATTATAACTAACTAACGTTTATGGCAGTGATGAGTCAGCGATAATAATAATGTTGTAATATATATATTTTTTTACAGAATAACATTATAATGGAATAAACACTTTGAGTTCGGTCCAAGCTCAGAAAATGACATTTAGGATCCAGAGTAACAAAAATAACATGTAATATTATCCCGTCAAAAAGATGTGTGCAGGTAAGAAATGATGTTGCTCTTTTTGAATTTAGATTTTTAAGTCTGCTGTTTAGCTTCAAACAGGCACTTTGTCATAACGGGAGGAGACATTCTTAACCCATTCTGGGCTTTTGGTGTTTTAAGCATTATGTTAATATGCTTTAGCTATTGAAAAATAGCAGATCTACAAGCTCATAGCGCGGTGCCGCGCTATGAGCTTGTAGGTCTGCTATTTTTTTTTTTACCGTGAAAATGTGGCGAGAATCGTGAATATATTCTTTCAGAGCGAACGTTTTTAACTCAAATCTGGGATTTGAGTTTCTGGGGGGGTCCCTGGAACAACATATTTTCAGATTGGGGTCCGGGGGCCAAATACATATAATTCTGGGGCTCCTTGACCTGAAATAGTTTGAGAACCACTGACATAAAAACATGAGGTTTTTCAGAAAACTGTCAGGATTTGTAGAAATCGGCCTCAGGTCTAAATGGGTTCAATAGATAGATCTGCCTAAAATAGCAGATCTACACGCTCTACGGCGCGTCGCAATGCGACACGCCGTAGAGCGTGTAGATCTGCTATTTCCAGAACAGACGTTAACAAGTCATCACTGCTTTTAAAACAACGCAAAGACATTTAAACGTAGACCAGGGACAAACGCACACACATTTCTCTGACAGTTTGACAAAAGGCCTGATAA
Source organism: Electrona antarctica (assembly GCF_951216825.1). Taxonomy (NCBI): domain Eukaryota; kingdom Metazoa; phylum Chordata; class Actinopteri; order Myctophiformes; family Myctophidae; genus Electrona; species Electrona antarctica. Next base: position 53,058,657 of record NC_136789.1, on the reverse strand, counting down.
AAGACAAATAACGGACCCCCCCCCCAAAAAAAAAATGGCAAGTCACCTCTTTATAAAGGTATACTTCTTTAATCTTTCTTTTTTTCCTTCTTCTCGTTAAGTGATTCAACCGAACAAAGCCGGTTTTATTCTACTATAAAACAGGCATTTTTACATTAAAGTCCACAAACATGAACTGAATGGCACTCAAACATTAAGACTATGAAAAGGGACTATAAACAGATACAAAAAAAATCAAAATTTAAACAGTCAAAAATATTAACAATAATAATAACATACAACGAGACCAGGTGTTTATGAAGGCAAAAAAATAAAAGAGAGAACCAAACAGTATTCTCTGGTCTCTGGTGTGTCCAATCGCTCCGCGCTCGCTCGCTCAGTGTTCTGGGAACGAGCTTTTTTTTCCTTTTTGCCGCTGGCAGTGTGGGAACGAACAGCTGCCACACACACTCCTTGTCCTCCTCTGAGAGGGAACGCAGTGTCACTGTGGACTACAATCCCCATGCAGCCTTCATGAAAAAGAAAACTACAAAAGAAACCAAAAAGTGCTGATATGTCTCAGGTGGTCCTCTCTCCCCCACCCCCCTCTCCCTCCTGGCGCGGTGCTGCCAAAGCAACCCCCAGCCAGAGGGGGCCGGGGGGGGGGGGGGGGGGGGGGAGATGAGCGGGAATGAGTCGCGAGTCAACTCCCCACGCTAAAAAAGAAACATCTGTGATTTATGGCCACCATCACACCTGAGTTAAAGAAGAGGTAAAAAGTTTGAATCCGAAGGGGGGGGGGGACGAGGGGGGGGGGGACAAGTAATCAACCAATCCAGTAAGAAGTTCAGATTTTTGTTTGTCCTAGAATGGCAAAAAAAAAGAAGTTTAATCCAAAAATGGATTCGATACAAGAAGACACCTAAGGTGAACGCGATGAATGACGCAAGTCCTCGTATACAGCACAGGAGTCTTTATTCGCTCTCTCCCTTAGGAGAAATATGTCTCTCTCCGAGAGGGAAATAATCCGTCTCCCTCCGAGCGAGAGAGAGAGAGAGACAGATTTCTCCTAAAGGGAAGACGGAATAACGTAAACCTTGAACCTTTGATCAGTCTCGTCGTCGAAGAGAAGAGGGAGGTTTGTCCAAAACGGGACAATAATATTCTCGAAGGAAAAAACGCACATTTTTACATTCAATCTTCTGATTGGCGTCACGTTTTTTTCCGATTTGACTGATTGTCCCACGGGGCCCGCACGTCCGTCGCGCCCCGTCACACCGTCTGGGGCGACCAGCGACGTGACGTTATTAAGCCCCCCTCTCCCCCAGGATATGGCGCCGTCCGTGCTGGCGCCCGTCCGGAAAGAAATGGCTCTCGACGTCAACGACACTTGTGTCTCGTCATTGTCCTGTATATACTGTATGTATATATATATATATATATATATATGTCATAGATTATCGTCTCATACGTTTCATTTCAGTTCTTGTGCAAAAAAAAAAAACCTTGGCCTCTGCTCCGCGGCCCCGCGAGGCCGAGGGCTGAAAGCTTCACGTCTCTTCACGAAGCTTGGCCGTCTGATTGATCGGGGCAGTTCCCCAAAACATTCGGGAAGGATGTTATTTTTTTCTTTGCCGCCAGCAAACAACGGCGGGCATCAGGCTGGATTATAAAGAAGCAAATGGAACTGGAACTATTCCTAAATATATAATCGGTGACACCCCCCGTCCTGCTTTCCTTTCTCAATTCCTCCCAGCCGGACTGTTTTCTCCAAAAGTAGCAGAAAGACGAATAATACAGATCCACATAATCGGTAAAAATTCCTCTTCATCATCGTCGTCGTCATGGCAGAAACATTCGATGATTTGTTGTCTCCTTTTGGCTCGAAGGTGAAAGCATCATCGTATTACCGGTCAATCAACCCCCAAACTCCCCTTTCTTTCCTTCTGTCTTTCTTCATGGTTTTGCTTCTAACGTTACAGAAGCTGTTGGCAGCGGTATCGATCACCCCCCCCCCCCCCTCCCCTCTGGGGGGGTTTAGAAGGTTCATCGGAGGGGTTCGATGGAGAACGGCTTAATCTGAGCGAGACGGCACGCGAGCACCGTCTACCATTCAGTCAGTCACCGCCCGTCTCCCCCAACACAAGGAGACAGAAACAGTCTGTAATAATAATAACAACAACAACAACAAAGAAGAAGAGCCAGGGGAATAAACATCCTCATCTTGTGCTTGGAAGGTCGCCTAAAAAAAAACAAAAAAAACAAAACACTGGATGTTTTCCGGATGCTCTCAGCGAGGAACTCTGCCAAGCCCCCCCCCTCACCCCCCTCCACACCGTCCATCCCATCCTATATATATTTTTTTAATTAAAAGTGGGTCATGGTGGGTGCCTGTCTGTTGCATTCGTGCGCCGAGTGCTACTGCGGTACAGTAAGTAGTCCGTGGCTCTGTCCCGTTTTCAACGAGAGTTATAGTTAGTTTGTTTTGTTCTCTGAAGGAGGGAAGGAAGGGTCGACTCGACTCGACCCGACCCGACTCGACGCCAGCCAGGTTGTGTGTTTTAGAACGGGCATGGGTGGTGCCAGCCAGGTTGTTGTGTGTGCGCCAGCCTGGAGGGTGTGGTGTTTTTAGAAGGGCATGGCGGCGCTGCCACCACCACCTCTGCTGCTGGTGCCGCCGCCGCCCGTGGTCAGGCTGTGGGCACTGGTCAGGATCTTCCTCTGGTGCCCGGCCAGGGTGATGCCAACGTGCAGCAGGTCCCTGAGAGCGAGACACAGAGAGAGAGAGAGAGAGAGAGAGAGAGAGAGAGAGGGAGAGGGAGAGGGAGAGGGAGAGAGAGAGAGAGAGCATACAACAACTATTAGACTAGTGGTTCATACAACAACTATTAGACTAGTGGTTCATACAACTATTAGACAATGGTGAAATGCACCATCACAACAAGGAAGGGCATAAAACGTAGATGTTACGTAGAAATGCATTGATTTGAGTACATATTATGTTGTTGGTACATAATGTTCAATCATGTCA